>NW_017296636.1:436389-484305 GCF_001594075.2 Trachymyrmex cornetzi | reverse complement strand
TATATATATATATATATATGAAATATTATATAAAAATTTCATAAAAAATTTATTAATAAACAGTTGTATGTATATATTAGTATGTGTTAATTAATATTTTTATGCATAAAAGGATCGCAACTATTTCCGTAGTCCAATAATAAATATAATAACAACTATTATGTATTTCGCAATTAATTGAAAAAATATATCTCAATTTTATCAAGTACAATATACGCGGCATTAGGCGCTCTTAAAAAAATAGTGTCCCCCTGCCGTGCATACCTCGCTTATACTATGGATGCGTTCCGTTTCTCCCATGATGCGCATAATGCATCGTTTATCCTTGTTGCTCACCAAATGTCAAACAAGGACAATGGATGCATCATGCATATCATGCGCAATACGGAACGCACCTTATGTTTCGCCGACCCTATCTGCGAGAATCCGTCGTTTAAAAATCAACGAACGATGCACGCTTTGCGGTCTTTTGAGAGTAATAATCTCAACGTGACCGCTGAGATCAAAACAAAAAACAAATATATCTCTTCGTCCACATTATTTATTATTTAATTTAGGTAAGTTATTTTAAAAAAAGCGTTGTATTCCTTCTGTCCCCGAATAATTTGAAAGTAATTTTTAATCTTATTATTCTCACGTTGCAGATTGACAAAAAATCTTACTAAATTGAAACACAACAAAATAAAACTAGTCAGAGTAGACTGGAGCGGACGGACTGGACTAAGGTGGAAGATGTTTCATAGTGATTGAGTCTCTATCTACGTTTAGGAATATCGAAAGTCGTCGAATGCTAAGTGTGATCTCTCAGACGACGCTCGTGGCAGTCTATCTGACTGCGCCAGAGATGCTTCGATCGCGGCCTCCCAAAATTATAAAGCTTCTGGCAAACGAAATGTAAGAGGCATTTAAATAAGTTTCTTTTACATTTTAATCTCAATTTTCGTCTTTTAGAAACTTCCATCACTCAATATCTCTTTTAATAGTTTTAATCAGTTTAGTATAGTCTAATGTAGGAAGAATGGACGAATCCAATGATTTGGAAATTGCGGGATTGTGTCGTAACATCCGTGAACCTTGGGCAAGTCGGAAGCGTACGGTTCTCGAGTCAACTTTGTTGTTAATCAAAATTTTCCGTAAATTTTTCGTTACGTGTCCATTTTCTTCCACCGATCTGTTAATTGAAAATTACGAGAATATTTATCGTCTAAAAATCGAAACTGAAGAAATGAAGAGCAGTTTCACTTTAGGCTGACATCCCACAGTCCGCAATCGACCATCTCTGTAACAACTCTACACTCTGCCACAAGTCGCAAAGATCTTCGAAGCGTTGCACCGCATTGTCACTTTTCGTCGAATTATTTGCGTCTTCGTCGTTGAGGAAAATCGTGCTAGAGCATCATGCCAAAAAATAAAGGTAAATGCAACCTCGATTCTAACCCGCGTCTTGAATCCCCGATTTTTCAATTATCACGTTTTGTCCCACTAATGTGGTTAAGTTTGTTAACTTAACCTAATTCGCGTCAACGTCATCCTCGAGGCGACTCAAGTCTCAAGTATTTTCACCCTTTCGCATGACTCGCTGAGAACATTATCACACAAGCTATGCTTTGTTCGCAGGAAAGGGAGGTAAAAATAGGAGAAGAGGAAAGAATGAGAACGAGACTGAGAAGAGAGAGTTGGTGTTCAAGGAAGATGGACAAGGTGAGAGTGAAACATGGTGCGAATGACGCGACGTTCTCTCGGGAACGAGTGTCAGTGACTTACTCGATGTTTGTCTTGTACAGAATACGCTCAAGTGACAAAAATGCTGGGCAACGGTAGGTTAGAGGCCATGTGTTTTGATGGGGTCAAACGATTATGCCACATCCGAGGCAAGCTGCGGAAGAAGGTGTGGATTAATCAAGGGGACATCATACTGATCGGACTGCGAGACTACCAGGATGCTAAGGCAGATGTTATATTGAAGTACACGTCTGATGAAGCACGTAATTTGAAGACTTACGGCGAATTCCCAGAAACTGGTAAGTAGTATTCTAGCACATTTTACAATGGAAATTGCAAAGTGTAGTTTAGTAGACCTCGCCTAATTTTTGGTTAAATTCTTAATCTTGATAATCTTATAAATTATCTTATAAGTTGTGAAACCAAATTTTTTTTATCCAAAAAATTTCTATTTTATATACTTTCTATTATAAAATTTTCTCTTAGTGCGTATCAATGATACAGTAACCTTCGTGGAAGATGGATTTGATGAAGACATCGAATTTGGGGATGAAATTAGCGACGATGATGAAGATGATGTTGACAATGTAAGTTTTTATACATTTTTAAAAATTGTATATAATATTCTATCTATTTATGTTATATTATAATTTTTTTATTTTTTAGCTTTTCTACACTTGTTTTATATGCAATAGCAATTAAAAAGCTTAGTCTATATTTTTCTCTTTATTTTTTTATTTAGTTTATTTTAGTATAGGCAATAAACTGAATAGTGCTACATTCAGCATGTAATATATGTCATTCTCCTTACAGATCTGATGACCCGCAGTTTAATAATAAAAAAGGTACATCACGAGAACGTATATGGGGACATCTATTCATTTCAAAAATACAATTACACGTCAAAGTTTCCTTCTGTCGAGTAGCTCATCTCACTGTATGTATCTACAAATAAATCGTCAGTTTATGGGTAACATCGTGTTCCAGTTTGAATAGTTGTTTTTAATATTTGTAAATTTTTATAGGAGCGTAAATTCTTTCAAATAGCGAAATTACAAATATTTAGCATATTGAGTTAAATTTTGCGTACGCGTCAGATTAATCAGATCTACGTTTGTACATAATCAATATGCATACCACATTTATATGATTGTTTTTCTTTGTATATTTCCGTTTTACGTCTTGTATTATCTGCCAATTTGTGAAATATACATATACATATATTATTAACTCAGAAAATGAAATATCACTATATATCACTCAGTAAGTACTCTTTTTATATGTTGGAATGTCTCTCATTAAAAATTATCTTTCAGGAAGCGAACGTACAATTAGACTTGTCAAATTTTGATGAGATTTTAGAACTATTACTAGTATAAATTGCTAAAGTAATAAATTAAATATTAAATTAATAAAAGACGCATGAGAAGGAATAAGTTCTCCGTAACTTTCCCGTCTTGGCGTTCTTTTATTATTGTTTCAATCGGTTAACACATACGTTGTTAGTAATATAGCTATTCAGTACAACACGTAACGCGTGCCACATTTAATTCTTAGGACATGCGTTTTGTTGTGTAATCAGTGCAATTATTCAATGCATATTCTTCGTTATAAAAGGATTACAGTGTGTGCTGCATTTCGATATTGTTTGGTATTAGCAAAGGCAAAAAAAATGTGCAAATTAATTATTTGTATCATTTTTGTTTCGATAAAATCCGGGTAATATTGTTTAGATTATAATGTAAAAGCGGAACAATTTGATTGTGAATTTGGATTTTTTTCATTAAATAAAATTGCGTATGTAAATGGAAAAAAAATATTCTCTCTCTCTCTCTCTCTCTCTCTCTCTCTCTTTCCCACATCTTTTCCCTGTAACGTATCGACTAGAAGATTTATGCAGTATTTCTCTTTATTTATAAAAAAAGTTTATAATATGAAGAATGTATACTTACGTAAAATTGTCCTGTTTAGTTCATATCGGAAATATACTAGTTTTTTAAAAATGTAATTTAATAACAGAATATTTTAAAACAATAAAAAATGTAATTAAATCAGATGAAAGAAAAATATACACGAAAAAATAGATAGCGATTGATTTGTTATTTATCGAATGTCCAAATATAAAATGAAAGAATGAGATAGGTGTCCTCTTTCCTTATCTTTCCATTGTAGAGGGCATTGTAATTCTGATGCAACATTTTATTTATTATGCCGCTGATAGTTCTCTCACATAATAGTATAGTAAATTATAGTCTCTTTCCTTTTTGATACCTTGACGCCATGCAATGCTATTGTAGTGACAGTTAATGCCATTATAGTATTGAGGGAGGGACATGTAATTAGTATAGGGGGAATATGCTTGACTGTTTGACGTATTACGTTATCCACAAAAATTAACTTGTACAAAAGTATGTGAGATATAAAGCATCAATTCGACCCTGGCACGTCAATGCTCCAATGATAAGTGGCGCAGATATTACATGTGTTTAGAACAATATTTTCGTATTACATGTCGGTAACGTAAAATAATACAAATTATATTGCTATTGCACATAGAACATACCGTTTGTATGCTACGTAACATGACCACGTATAGCTGCACATATATCTGTATAATGATACGTACAAAATATTTTTCCCCTCGGGAGATAAATCGTGAAACATCATTGATAGCGTTGAAGCACCAGCGTCGCGGTATTCGTAATGAATTATGTACCAAATGTGACGACAATACATGGGAGCATATTATTTTATTTTGATGCGCGTATGTGATTGTGCCTTTGGTCCTTAGGTCAGATAGGCTCTAGGCAAGTCTATTAAACGTAGTGTATAACAGTCATTATAGATAATAATTTATAAACTTCAGATAGCATAATCATTATATCTTTCAATATATTATACATTAATAGAATAGCTTATTTAAATTTTGTTGTTCTTTTAAATATATTTATATATATTATATGATTTTCCTTCCTTCCTCTCTGCGCTCATTAAAATTGTGTCGTACACTGAAAGCTAACATCGGCTTAGATATTAAAACGAATTCGCATCGCTCACCCTAGACAACATAATCCCTACATTGTAACGGGTTTTCTTTAGATGTTATTCCAGTTTACATTGGTTCACGTGGATGACAACGTTGACAGTATAACCGCATCGAGCTTATAATTAACGAGCGTGAACATTTATTTAGGGACTCGCTATATAAATAAAATACTCCTGTTATAGCGCCTTACAATTATTACAATCCATAGTACATTTATTTATATATATATGTATATGTGTACACACACACACACACATATATATAATATAATATATAATATATAATATATAATATATAATATGTAATATATATAAGTTATGCTAAGAAATTATCATATATACAATTAAAAATTGTTAGGAAATATCCTTTAAACAAGTTAAATTTATACATTATGTGTTCCGATGCATAAAAACTTTTCTCACTGTTAATCAAATCAACACGGCCGGTGCGCGCAATGGTCCGGTATCTCTCGCGACTCGTTTTTTTTTTTATTGTGCCTGAACTCGCGACTTGAATCGAGTAACAATAAGAAATTTCCTTATTTCCGTTTTCAGAAACTTCGTCAAATGTCCACTGCCGAAAGTGTTAATGAAGAATATATATATATATATGTATTGCCGATCTATTAAGCGATATATTGCGCGCGGATAGAGAGATGTATAACCATCCTAAAGCTTAAACGGACTATTCTCGCGAGAATCTTACTGATCTAGACGATCGCTGATATCAGCAGATCGCTCATTCGATCTTATCTTGTTGCGTTCCCGCTTTTTTCGCGTTTCTTCTCGACATGCCCCATCGTCTCCACACTTGATACTTTCCCTTCCATTTCGCATTACATCTTCAAACAACACGAAAAAGCACATACATGGACGGGTTGGCATAGTGAAGACTAGCGCGAATCGGCTAGTCGGACTAGCAACGACATACGCAAATACATTATCATCATCATCATCGTCATCATCATTATTCATCTTCGATTGCGAGATTCCGACGAACGCAAAGAGATAAGGCAACCGAGCGGAACGGAAAGGCAAGCAAACTCGAAGCATAGGCCATGAGCGTGATAGTAAATCATTGT
This sequence comes from Trachymyrmex cornetzi, assembly GCF_001594075.2. NCBI lineage: Eukaryota > Metazoa > Arthropoda > Insecta > Hymenoptera > Formicidae > Trachymyrmex > Trachymyrmex cornetzi. The sequence continues at coordinate 478,456 of NW_017296636.1, read as the reverse complement.
GCATGCTTTTGTGTGGTTTGAGGGAGATAGCACCCCGAAGGAGCGAGCATCTTCATACGCCCCCGGTTCTATCACGATCGTAAATTCTTCGCTCGACCCCCAAGAAGACGTCAAATCCGAGGGCCATTGAAGTGCTTCCCTCCAAAGGTAAAGGATCCAATAATCGACGAAGGGAACGATGTCGAGAACCCGACGACGATTTCTTCTTCTCTTCCTATTGCAAATTCGAAGGGTGGAACATACACGTTACTCCTAATGATCCTTCCTCTCTTCCGACATGAACGTGTCCATGATCTTTTGCATCGATTCTCGCAAATCGTCCGTACCACCAGTTTCCGTGGATGATATCGTCCTCGTTTCCGTTCGCGTGGTTGTCGTTATACTGCAAGAAACGATGTTTTTTTTTAGATTACATTTATCTATATGCAAGTTTTTTCAACTTTACGATTTTTCCATGCACCGTGATTATTGTATACAGCGCGAGGAAAAAGCTTTAAATAATTTTCGAAACGAACAGCGTCGTGACCGGGAGATAAAAGTAAAGAAATATCTGTTTTTGTCACTGTAAGAGTAGATAATAACAACGTACCTGTCCTCGATATATTAAAAAAAGAAAAAAAAGATCATAATTCGTATGTACCTTTCCTGAGTGACAGGATCCACCTCGATCGTTGTCGTTTCCATGAAGGATGGCTCGCTATGTTGCAAAAAGTCAGATTCTGCGACAACAAATGAGAACAAATCAAACATCTGCTTCGTGCGCTTCACTGATGCGGCGGATTTTGCTATTTCGCTGCTGCGTGTTTTACATAGAGAACAAGTACGAATCGTATATATATGCATATATGTATATATACATATATATATATTTATATATATTAGAATTTTACATCATGCCCAAAACAAGGGGGTAAAATACTAGACACATATAAAAAAAGTTACAACACCGCTAAACATTTGACGATACATAATATAATATAAATGTTATATAATAAGTAATAACGCATTTTCACCCAACTAGCCAAACTATATGCAACCGTTTTCCTCACGTGATCTCGCTCTACACGTGAATCACGGCAAATATTATACCTCGCGTGATGTATATACATATATATATATACATATATATATATATATACATACATACACTTGTACAACTTTTATTGTGTCCACTACTCTTTTCTCGTGATGCTAATTACTTTTACACGTGTGCTACAAGCTGTAAGTCATCATAAACTCGGCTGAATTCCTATGTATCGATTATGATTTAATCGCGTATAGTGATTAATCACAGGGAATCTAATAAATCGTGATACAATCGACGAGATGATTCCTCGCTTCATGTACGAAAAGTAAAAAGTAATTGTGTTACTGACATGATGATCCTAAATAGCAGTTTGATGTATAGATCCAATTTCTTTTGGTACCAAGAAGCGTAATAGAACTTTTATGACATACTATTGGATGCAAATGGACAAATGCTAATTAACAACGGCTCCAAATTTACTGCCAGCGCTGAAAATCTATAATTTACGTTACGTACTGTAGAGTCTCGGCACTGACAGTGAAATTTGGAATAGAGCCAAAATTAAAAATCGTACTAAATTAATTTTGATTTTACAACGTAAGATAAACTTCGAATTTATTGACTTCTTGTGTTCACTTTTTGGGCATAAGTAATTATTCTGCTATTTAGGTTCGCTTGAAAAACCAGCTTTCATAGGAAGACAGCGCCGTTGTAACTGCGCTTAGAGATAAACGCTCGTTGATCTGTAGGTAGTTAATTACGGCGATATTATTACTGAGTAATATTCGAAATACTTCTCAGTACGATTGTGCTGCGCGCAGCGAGCTCGTGTGAAGCGCTGATAAAAGCCGCTGAACAAAGCATTTAGCAGTTAGTCGTATATAAGAGATGTAGATACTCAACGTTCTCGATACAACAAAAGATTATACTACGGTAAAAACTGAAAGTGGTGTTTCCTTGAAAATTTGGTAAATACATCCGGATAGTATAATACATTCGGATAAAGTTTGAATACCGTAGTAGAAACGAATTATCAATTCGTGATCTTAACGGCATTCGGAAGTGAAGCAATGATAACTCTGAAGATATAAGATCAAAAAGGTATCTCCACTGTATAGATATTTTTACACTATTGTGCATACGACGAAAATATAAATCTTTCTCAGGTAAACAATGTTAGCGGGATTAAAAAAGAGAAGTTATCAAATATCACGATTTTACGCAAATCTACCGCCCTTTGGTTTTGACCGTAGTTTTGCACAAAACGCTCCATGAGATTTGGCAGCCATTTCATAGGAGCCCGTACTAACTACATTAGTTAGTATTGTTAGACGAACGGTCAAGTGTTGCTGGTGTATTATTGCGAATAATTCGGTGATATTAATTCCTGATATATGCGAAAAATACGTTAATATATATTCTCGCGAAGATTTTGACTTCTTCAGAGCGACGACAAATCATTGTACTTAAGTCGATCCTCACGTCTGGCACGGCAGAATAGGAAACATGTTGGATGAATTGGGAAACTCAAATATTCAAGGATACTGAATCAATAAAGCACGCGTGATATGCGCTAATCGACGATTGGATATTGAATGACGCTATCGAAATGATTATTGCGTTTACAAACAGCAAACCGTTGATAAGAAGAACGATTACAGACTCAAGGGATGCGAGGAAGAAACATGAATATCTTCTGTCTCGGTTCTCCATCTGGGGATTTTAACCTGATGTAATTCCGGGGAGTCCGCCTTTCGATGCGTCGAAATGGTGCTGAAATCCAAACTCGCCGGAGTTATATCGGTTCTTAGTCCCCTTCGCACTGCCCTTCGACGTACGTTTGCAGTTCTGCGGGATCGGAAGGGTCGGATTCGGTGATGGACTTGTTAAAAAGCCGCAGCATATCGGTTGGTGCAACGCAACTTGCTCTTACGTAGCGACGAAAAGACAGTTAGTTTGGTGCCGTTCGAGATGTAGCCATGTGTACTCATCCGTATATATCGATAGAATCCGAAACAAGCTGCATACCTTGTGCTTGCACACGTGTATAGACACGATACATATACATACACTTAGACATTACTTACATGACGATTCGCCTAACAATCCTAACGTGACTAAAAAAACACGATTGTTGGTCCCTCTACACTTTAGCTTTATCTTGAGTTGCTTATTGTCAGAAGAGAGCTAGAGGGGTAATAGTGATCTATAGGATACTCGAAACTAAAACAAAAAAGAAACAGAAAAAGAAGGGGGGAAAAGAAGAAAGATAAAAAATGAAAAATAAAGAGAGAGAGAGAGGAGAGTGGGAGTATTTTTTGGTATGACGAAGGTACGTGCAACTAGGTATAAAACATATCTTTCTATTGATCGGAGCGGGAATATCATTGTGCCCCAATAACGGGGTACTACGCAAAAGTAAAACAGCTACTACGGGCTAGACTAAGATTAAGAAGTACGATACAAAGATGCAATCATGCGGGGGAGTATCAATGTCAATATTCATGCAAGTCGTACTCTAGAAAAAAGAAAGCTTGCTGAACAAGTTTCGTTGATCGCGGGGATTTACCTGTCTTCTCAAGATAAACGACGACTTATCACACGTAATCGATATCGGTACAAAAGAGTAATCCTTTATGTGACAGAAGGTTATAGTTCAGTTTTATAAATACCGTTCATTGCGCGTTTTTCAATCTTCCTCACTATTTGCCGGAATTATTAAGATCACTGCTGGCGTTCAATCGAAGTAAAATCCTTATAAGTACCTTCCTTATAAGTAGTTTATACGCAAATAAACTAACTTCGAAATCATTGCGATTGCAAGTGATTAAAAAAATGTACAAGTAGATTTTAGTATTATATGCGAATATCACATTCGGATAAATATATCTACTGATAATGTTTTATGTATCATAGAATATTGCATATTTAATATAATATTGATACACAAGCCCTAAGTACACCTCGCATGATAATAATCAAAAATATCTATGAATTAATTATGTACATTTTCTTCAAAAGTGACGCGTTCAAAGCAATCATCTGATTAATAAGTATTATAACTTCAGAGAATTTCTCTTAATTTTCGCTTATAAAAGTACACAAGCGAACTCGTAAGAATGATAATTGGTTATATCATTTTTAAAGCAAATTGATGAGCACTGATCAGAGAAAATTTGAGTCGCGTCACTTTTGAAAATAAAATAAAATATTGAGTAATTATTATTAGCGATACTTATTAGCAGTTCAAATTTCTATCCCGATAACCGCCTGATAAAAGCCTGGTTTTAAAAAATGTTTAATATTATAAAATGGTATATATTCTTTAATAAAAAAATAAATAATGTGAAGGGTAATCGTACCCGGCTTGCCTCGGGATATTGTTAGACAGAGTGTAGATGACACGCCGAAACATTTGTGGCTCCAGGGCAAGTATAAGTGCTATTAGAAGTATCAGCACAGCGACAGCTATGCTCGTCCAACACGCGCAGCTGGCTCTACCGGATGTCTTCATCCTAGTCTTCGGTTCTATCGTATTACCTGAGCAAATCGACCGTACCATACCGTGTGTTTCTGCTATTTAAAGATTATCAATTGCCATGAATTATGGTCGTATATGTGAATTTTGATCAGTTGATTGATTAATTGATTGATTGACTGGCTGACTGATAGGATGATAACTCCACAGCCATGTAATTAGTATGAGAAAGCCGACAATAACAGGATAGTCACATTCTGTCTCGAAAGTCAAAATCGAGATAGATTAATTTTATCATCATTAAACAGTATGCTTACGATTAAATTCTCGTTGGTTCGAAAAATATTGCCTATATTTCAATTTATTACCAAATTAAAAAGCTTCGAAAGATAAACTCAAGTTTTAATCGCGCAACTATTTTCATTGAATATTATGAATAATGAAAATAATCTCATGCAATTGTTGAAAAAGCTTCTGTGAACTAGCTCATATTGTTTAGCATTAAATGACCAGATATATGCGTTGAATTTATATCCCATGACAATTTTTTAAACGTTTGTTGCGATCATTGTATAATTTTTTTTTTTCAATCATTACAAACATTGCCCTGTTGTTTCGTGCAACTAAACGCTATTTCGACAAAATCATGTAAAGCAACTTCGTTAAATCTTATTACATATCACCGAATGTACAATGCGTCGGCGTGTGATATATATATGTTTGATCGTTCAACGTGGCTGATCGCGAATGAAAGTATAGATACTAGTCCCAGGAAGCCCCTGATCACAAACCTCTCCATCTTAGCCAAGACCAACGGAAAAACAAAACAGTAAAAGAATGATGTTCTTATCGAACGTTTCCCAAACGAGAAGCAACACTTAGTCGATCACCATTAATCGTACATGTCACAATTCCTCGAAGCACGAATAAGAATATACCGCATGTTTTATGACTGCAGATTTGTACGACTGTACCTCACAAGCTTTATTTTTCCTTCCGGGTCACTACCCTTTTGTAAAAAGGTACGTACGACGCCATCGACATTGATCTTTGTGCAAAATATCACAGATCATGCAATTTCCAAGCAAACAATTCCCATTTTATCCTTTGCAACCTCGAGTTTCAAGCAATAGAAAGTCAAAGGTCCTCGTAATTAAAAATTAACCAAATTATCTCTCAATTATTTCAAGTTCATGAAAGGATTTCTTTGAAGTTTTAAAATCTATACTTAATGCAAGTACTGCAAAGTATCATAAATAAATAAAAAGGTTATATTAAAACTAAGAGAAAATTTCAAATGCAAATTGTAAATGAGCTAACAGAAGATCTTTGACTGTTTCCAAATCCAAATTTACATCCCTGGAACAACTGTATCTGTGACACATGTAACTTTAGGATTTGAGTGATCTCAATCGACCAACTTAATCGTTCCAAAGATGATCTTCATCGATCAACTTCCACCACCTAATATTAATTCTTCTCATCATGCAACTAGCGGGAAGTACAGGAAAATGCATGGGAGTTGCATGCAAAGGTAGCAGGGATTCAACACCAAGGCTCAACGTGTAATAATCTATGTACAAATATAATATATCTTTTCTTTTTTTTTTTCAGACTCGTTCGTTCACATAATCCAGGAAGTAACCGATTAGCGAGGGAGAGTTCGAGGGGTATGTACATTGCTTATGCAGAAGGTTAGCTGTGAGAGTGCGGTACCTTGGTCGTCCTCCAACGGGGACAGCTCCGCACCTTCGTGCAGTGCTACATCCGACCCGCTGGAACTGCCCAACGTACGCCTCTTGCTCGGGGATCTTCTTCTAGGTTGCGGCGAACCGTCACTATCGGTGTCGCTGTGCATATCGTGCCTTGAACTACCATCGTTCTTGTTGTTGTTATTGTTGTTGTTGTTGCTGGCAAACGTGTCAACACCACCATTTCCAGAACCAGGTGATGTGTCTTGCGAATACTGCACCTCCCATTGTTCATTCGCTGCTGTCCAAGAGGCGGTTTCTCCGATTTCGGATCTCGTTAATTGTTCCTGAAGGCTTCTTAGGGCGGACTCCGCGTCCCCGTAGCCGTCGCCACCACTGCTGGAAGTCATCGTTCTCACCACCCTTTCGGTCTTCTCGATCTCCGACGTCTCCGACATCACGCGTTGCACCATCTGTACGACACCGTCAGGCTCCGATTTGTCGGTCTTTATCATAGTGGTAGAGGAGTCACCGAAATCGAAGATCTCGCTGGGTAGCGTATTAGCGACTTGATTTATCCTCTTGACAACCTCCTCACGCGTTACAGGTTGCAAAGTACTATCCTCTGACGTCAAAGTCACAGTTCTCACCATCTCTACAATACCACCAGTCTCCAATAGTTCCTTCAATTTCGTAGGATCGATCGACGAATTGTTGGTCACTGTAGTTGTTCGTATTTGCTCTACGGAAGGAATTAATTCCGTTTTGCCACTTATCTCGGTCAGATCGTCCGTTTTGACTGTCTGGATCGCATCGTTCGATACTTTCTTTTTCTCCTCTATTGTCTCTTTGATCAACTCTCCATCTGTATCTTCAGTAACGTATTTGACGGTTCGCGAAACCGCCTGTGGATCAATGATGTGATCTTCCGAGAACTTTAATGGGACGGATTTGGGATCGTCGCTCGATTTAGGCACCAGAGGATCGATTTTAAAAGGTATCTTGCTCTTTGGACTGCTCTTGCTCGGTAACTGCATCTCCTGCGTTGGCTTGGAAGGCTGCTCGACCGTTTTATGTGTTCGTGAGGCATCACTAAGCTCCAGATGGAACTCGGGTTTGGTAGACGGCTTGGTGGTGGAGAGACGCGGGGCGGGAACAGGTTGTTTTGATGGAGCAGAAGTAGCATGCCTCTCTACAGTCCCATCAATCTCAGCCGAATCATGCCCTGACCCATCCAAAAGGACATGGACAAGAACAGGAACAAGGACATAAAGCACATTGATACACACTAAGAATTTTAACTCTAGCCCAGCTGCCAAAGTTAGACCGGAAAGATTCGGAGCGTGTCTGCCTCGCATACGCATGTGTACGCGCACATTACGCACTAATTAACGAAAGATTCGCGCTTGGTGCACGCACGCACGCACGCATGTGAGGCATAGGAGAAGCGATCCCGAAGAGATGCGTCTCGCGCATCATGATGCGTGTGCGCGTGCATTGCGGCTCTGCCCGCTTATTTAGTTTTTTTTTAGTTAGTATCAATATTGCAACCAGGATTAGTCTTTTTATCGGAAACGAAAGAGAATACACTCATTAAAAAACGGTGTCTGGTTGTGGCGCCTGAATCTTACTAAAATGTACCATTATGGAAGCAGACAAACGTCGAGAACATTCAGAATATTCCAAATTTTTTCTGAAATCACGCAATTGAAAAAAGTAAAAACTAATCTATATTTCTTTGGCTTGTCTTTTTTTCACAGAGAAATCACTTCCTCGCCGATATGACGATACCACAATTTGCTGGACACGCTATACAACTAGCTAAACTACTCGACGAGTATATATTATATACAGATTAATTTTTTCGAGCAAATGAAAACTCTACCTCTTGTCTTCGACAATACAAAAAAAAAAAGAGATCGGTAACTATTTAGTAAGAGACGTGCGCACAGTATCAGTTAGTGTGAAAGCGTCGGCAGGTGCTAACTATGGAAGATAAAGCTAAATATAAATGAGGGCACCAAAAAACAAAGTCTTCTACCATTATTGATCTTCGATCGGAGATGATGATCCGCGTACGTGAACTCTTTTACATTTTACTCGAGTCGATTTTACGTTACCTGTTTTCGTCGAGGTGTACGCCTGGTCCGCCAGGTTTTGTGCCCGTCGTGCAGCCTCTTTGGTCACGTCTGAAAAGTTCATACAGAGAAAAAAATTGAGTTTACATTTGGAATCGGCAAATATGACATTGAAAGCAATGATTCAACAAAGATTAGATGATGGATGATGTTTTTTTTTCTCTGCATGGCATACCTCAGTTCATGCTTCGCTAGTTGTGGTATTCCTGTTAATTTCAATGAGACATAATTACCGCATAATCGTAAATACGTGATCTCTATATGTTATATACGCTACAAACGAAAAAAAAGAGACACGGTTGGGGCAACAAAATAAGATTCCAATGTTCAAGAAGTAATACTAGGAAAATTATCCATCGTGGTAAAAGAGACGTTTAAAAAATAGCGCAAAAAACCTGGAATCATGCATTAAATAGATATTAACAAAATCGTTAAGACGTAACTGAAAATAAGTGCAGCAAATAATTAAATGTAGTATGTACATATAGGTATATCGTTTGTTCTATTCAATATTAATCGGAGCTTTCTTTGAATCTTCATGCTATAATGAACTCTTCCTGATTTAGATTTCAACTTAAATATATATAATCATAATTAGACACATCGTCTCATTCATGTAAAATTGGATTAACAATATACCCATTCGATACATATGGAATACATAAAGAAAATTTAAAACAATACACAGAAAATTATAATAGGAACAAGCGGTAGTATGATTGTCTCGGATGTTGTCGATTGGTTCTACGGATCGTAAAATGATGAATTAATGGACTGAAAATGACTGAAAGATTAGAGTGTTAGGTTTCATTAATGACTGACGAAGGTGCATGAATGTATATATATGTATATATATCTTTCTCTTTTTTTGCTCTCTGATGTCACGAGAATAACTAGTAAAACTGAAGTTACAGAGAAGCGTCAACTTAATCATTAATCATGTTACACACAGCTGGTATATGTAATATATAATATATAGATATAGATATGGATATAACGCAAGATTATTGCAAGATACCTTCGGTTCTACTGTCAGTGAACTCGGCGAGTGAACTGGGTGGCGGTGGGGTCGTTCGCACAGACTTTGTCACGATTGTGGTGACGGAGTGCCGTGTGCGAGGCTCGGGGTGCCCTACCGTGGTTACTGTCTCTACTACTCTACGCGAATTACCCGAATCGTCTGACCCTGTCTCCTTACCCGAACTTTTCTTTTGTGGAATGCGAGATACTTTCTTAACGCTAACTGTCTCGGTTAAATGCTCGACGCCACCGGACGTCTCTGACCTGCCAGCTATATCGGATCTACGAACTACCTCCTGAGCAATCTCGCCTGTGCGTTTCGATCCTACTCTATCACCGTTTCTTTTTGTCGCTGGCGTTTCAGTCACCTTGCCCGTTCTCTTAGTGATAGGCGAAGCTTTGCCCGTGCCTTTCGCGTCCACTGGTAATTGTGACTTCGGGGGAGTCTTTCTCGTAGTTTTAACGGCACTGACAGATTTGTTCTTCGCATCAATTGTAGATTTGGCGGATTTATCTTTCGCTTGAGCGAGATCGCTCTTAGTACGAGCTTCTTCCGCGGTTGCTTCTTGCTTGGTCTCTTCCAGGAAGTCCTTCATATCATCCGTTGCATCTTCTACTGCGTGTTTGGCGCTCTTAACCACGCCTGATAAAAAACTGCCTGATTTTTGTTTGATCTTTTTAGTATCTTTCGCGGTTTTGTCCTTAACAGTCTCTGCCGTACTAGCGACTGCACCTGTGCCAGTAGCCAATTTTCCTTTCACTACTCGTGTATCTTCCTTTGCTTCGCTTACAATGGCATCTTTGGCGCGTTTAGTTTTCTGTGTCACATCTTGATTAGTAGATTTAACTTTTTCCCCGGCTTGCGTCACACTATGCCCTATCTTACTTCCCGCCGCTTTCACAGTAGAGATCGTTTTGTCCTTTGCACCTTTTATACTGGAAAGACTCTTCTCCTTAGCGTCTTTCGTGCCTTTCACAACTTTACCCGTAGAGGTTTTAATTTCAACAACGGCTTTATCCTTCGCTTTTTCCAGTTCTTTTGATTTTGTCGCCGCGGCTTCTCTAGCGAGTGCTTCATCAGCAGCTGCTTCTTGCCTGGTTACTTCCAGAAAGTCTTTCACGTCGTCGGAAATTTCCTTTCCTGTTTGCTTTGCACTCTGAATAACTCCAGATAGGAAATCTGAACCCGTGTCCTTCGCCTTTTTAGCATCTTTCGCAAGTTCGTCTTTGGCTGCTTTGGCGCCGTCGGCGACAGCATCGGCACTTGTTAATAATTTATCCTTCACCGCCTTTGTATCCTCTTTTATTTCTTTATCGAGACTTTCTCTGGCATGCCCTATACCATGTGCAATATCCGTGGTTTTAGATTCTATTTTTTCACCAACCTTCTTTGTTTCAGTCGCTAGCTTATCAACTGCAATCTTCGTAGTGTCCGCTACTTGAATCACTGAGTCAGAAATTTTATCTTTAGCGTCCTTAACATCAGTTACTATTTCTTTTGTAACATCCTTTGCGCTATCAATAACATCTTTCTTGTGTTCCAGTTTCTTCACACCAACCGTTGCAATTTCTTTAGCACGAGCTTCTTCTAATTTCGCCTCGTACTTTGTCTCGTCCAGAAATTCTTTAACGTCGTCCCTTGCGCTTCCAACAGCATGTTTCGCACCTTTAACTATTCCCGAGAGAAAACTGGATCCCTTTTCTTTAGTTTTTTTCGCTTCTTTAGTTGCCTTATCCTTAGCTGTTTCAGCACCATGGGCCACAGTTTCGACTTCTCCTGCCAATTTCTCTTTCACCTTTTTCGTATCATCCTGTACTTCCTTGACAACCGCATCTTTAGTATCTGCAACTTTTTGTGCAACATCCTGTGCTGTTGAATCAAATTTATCACCAACTTTCTTTACTTCTGCTGTCACTTTGTCTTTAGCAGCTTTACCTGCATCTGTAGCCTTCTGAATATCTTCCGAGACTTTTTCAATGACTTTTTCTTTTGTATCTTTCGCTGCAGTCATAGTCTTATCCTTAGTACCTTTTATTCTAGCAGCAGCTTGATCAGTTGTATCTTTTACATCAGTAACGACAGCATCCTTTTTATGTTCTAATTCTTTCAATCCAGCCGCTGCTGCTTCCTTAGCATGAGTTTCTTCCAGTTCTGCCTCTCGTTTTGTTTCATCTAGAAATTCTTTGACATCGTCTGCTGCGCTTTCAACAGAATGCTTGGCACCTTTAAATATTCCCGATAGAAAACCGGAACCTTTTTCTTTAACTTTCTTCACATCTTTAGTCGCTTTATCTTTAGCAGCCTGACTACCATCGGCTACAGCGCTTATATCAGATGACACTTTTTCTTTCACCAATTTTTTTGCATCATCTTTCACTTTTATAGCCACTGCATCCTTAGCATCTATAACACTTTGTGTAACATCTTCCGCGGTTGTTTCTATTTCTCCACCAATTTTTTTCGTTTCTGTTACGACTTTCTCACCAACTGCCTTTGTGGTATCGGTAATTTTATGAACATCTTTGGAAATGTCATCAGTAACTTTGTCTTTTTCATCTTTTATGGTAGAAACTGTTTTATCCTTCGCATCTTTCACATCAGCGACAGTTTTGTCTATTACCTCCTGAACTCCGGCTATCGTAGAATCTTTTTTGTCTTTTAAAGTTTTGAGATCAGCAGCCATTTCTTTCTCAGCGCGTTCTTTTTCTATAGAAGCTTCTCTTTTCGTTTCGTCCAAGAATTCTTTGACGTCGCCAGATGCATCTTCTACAGCATGCTTTGCACCTTTAAATATCCCGGAAAAAAAGCCACTTGTTTTTTCCTTCGTTTTTCTCGCTTTATCTTTTGCACTGTCTACAACCTCCGCGGCAGAGTCAGCGGTTGCTGTCAATTGTCCTTTTATCTTCCTTGTATCTTTTTTCACTTCTTTAACCGCTGCATCTTTAATATCCTTGGAAGCTTGTGCAACGTCTGTCGCGGTTTCTTCTACTTTTTCACCGGTCTTTTTCGTTTCTGCTACTACTTTCTCGCCGACTGCTTTCGTGCCATCGGTAACTTTCTGCACGTCTTTGGAAACTTCCTCGGCAAATTTATCCTTTTGATCTTTAACAACAGAAACTGCTTTATCCTTTGCATGTTTCGCATCTATTGCTGCTTGTTCAATTTCGGTTATTAATTTTTCTTTCACCTTTTTCGTATCATCCTGTACTTCCTTGACAACCGCATCTTTGGTATCTGCAACTTTTTGTGCAACATCCTGTGTCGTTGAATCCAATTTCTCACCAACTTTCTTTACTTCTGCTGTCACTTTATCTTTAGCAGCTTTACTCGCATCTGTAGCCTTTTGAATATCTTCCGAGACTTTTCCAATAACTTTTTCTTTTGTATCTTTGGCTGCGGCAACAGTCTTATCTTTGACATCTTTTATTCCAACAACAGCTTGATCAGTCGTATCTTTTATGCCAATAACAACAGCATCTTTTTTATGTTCCAATTCCTTCAACCCAGCCGCTTCCTTAGCACGAGCTTCTTCCGATTCTGCTTCACGTTTCGTTTCATCTAGAAATTCTTTGACATCATCTGCTGCGCTTTCAACAGAATGTTTGGCACCTTTAAATATGCCTGACAGAAAACCGGACCCTTTTTCCTTTGTCTTCTTTGCCCCTTTAACCGCTTTATCCTTAACAGTCTCAGCACTTTCAGTCACAGCTTCAACTCCAGCTGTCATTTTTTCTTTCATTACTTTGCTTTCATCTCTAGCTTCTTTAATGGCTGCATCTTTCGAATGCGAAATCCCGTGTGCAATGTCTTGTACTGTTGAATCCAATTTCTCACCAGCTTTCTTTACTTCTGATGCTGCTTTGTCTTTAGCAGCTTTACCTGCATCAGTAGCTTTCTGAATATCTTCCGAAACTTTCTTAGTGACTGTATCTGTCGTATCTTTTGCTGCGGCGACAGTTTTATCCTTAGCTTCTTTTATTTCAGCGACAGTTCGATCTGCAGTGTCTTTTACATCACTGACAACAGCATCCTTCTTATGTTCCAATTTTTTCAAATCAGTAACTGCTGCTTCTTTAATACGAGCTTCTTCCAATTCTGCCTCATGTTTTGTTTCATCTAAAAATTCTTTGACATCGTCTGCTGCATCTTCTACAGCATGTTTCGCACCTTTGAAGATACCAGAGAAGAAACCACCTGTTTTTTCCTTAGCTTTCTTCACTTCTTTCGACGTTTTATCTTTTGCGCTATCAACAGCTTCTGCAGCCGCATCAACGCCTGCTTTTAATTTATCTTCAATTTTCTTTGCATCTTCCTTTACTTCAGTAATTGTAGCATCTTTAATGTCCTTGGTAGCATGGCCAACATCTGCGGCAGTTTCGCCTATTTTTTCACCGATCTTTTTCGTTTCCGCTGCTACGCTCTCGCCAACTGCTTTTGTGGTATCAGCAACTTTCTGCGTATCTTTGGAGATTTCTTCGATAATTTTATCCTTTTGATCTTTAACACCAGAAATTGTTTTATCTTTTGCATGTTTCATGTCAGCTGTAGCTTTATCTGCAACATCTTTTACACCTGTTGCCGCTGCATCTTTTTTATCTTTCAAGTCTCTAAGTTCCGATGCAATTTTTTCCTTAGCATGTTCTTCTTCCAATTGAGCATCTCTCTTTGTATCATCCATAAATTCTTTAACATCGTCAGCAGCATCTTCTACGGCATGTTTAGCGCCTTTAAATATACCAGAAAAGAAGCCACCTGTTTTATCCTTAGCTTTTTTCGCTTCTTTTGACGCTTTATCCTTTGCACTGTCTGCAGCATCCGCTGCTACATCAATCCTTGCTGCTAATTTTTCTTTCACTAACTTTACATCATCTTTTACCTCTTTAATTGCTGTATCTTTAGTATCCTTGGCAGTTTGTGCAACTTCTGCCGCAGTTTCCTCTATTTTTTCTCCGATTTTCTTCGTTTCATCTACTACTTTCTCACTAGCTGCTTTCGTGACGTCGGCAACTTTCTCGACCGCTTTATCTTTTTGGTCCTTTAGTGTAGAAACTGTTTTATCTTTTGCATCTTTTACATCGGTGATGGCTTTGTCTGCGGCCTCTTGAACTCCAGTAATAACAGCGTCTTGCTTATCTTTCAAATCTTTAAGACCTGCAGCAACTTCTTCTTTAGCACGTTGTTTTTCTAATGAAGCTTCTCTTTTTGTTTCCTCCAAGAATTCCTTAATATCGTCAGTTGTCTCTTCTGCGGCATGTTTTCCTCCTTTAAATATACCAGAAAAGAAACGACCTGTTTTTTCCTTAGCCTTTTTCGCTTCTTTTGTGGCTTTGTCCTTTACGCTGTCCGTAGTTTCTACAGCAGCATCAGCACCTGCTGTCAATTTTTCTTTTACTAATTTTGTATCTTCTTTTAATTCCTTAACTGCCGTATCTTTAGTATCTTTAATATCTTGCACAACATCCGATGCAGATTCTTCTATTTTCTCACCAACTTCTTTCGTTTTTGCTGCTACTTTTTCACCGCTTGCTTTCGTCGCATCGGCAACCTTCTGTACGTCCGTCGAAATTTTTTCCACAATTTTATCCTTTTTGTCTTTAGCAACAGAAATAACTTTATCTTTTGCCTCTTTCGCGTCATCGGCACCTTTGTCTGCAGCCTGTTGAATACCAGAAACAATCGTATCTTTCTCATCTTTCAAATCTTTAAGTCCTCGAGTAATCTCTTCTTTAGCATGTTCTTTTTCTATTGAAGCTTCTCTTTTTTTCTCATCCAGAAATTCTTTGGCATCACCAGTTGCATCTTCTACAGCATGTTTGGCGCCTTTAAATATACCAGAAAAGAAGCGACCTGTTTTATCTTTAGCTTTCTTTGCTTCTTTTGTCACTTTGTCCTTTGTACTATCCGCAGCTTCTACGGTAGCATCAGCACCTGCAGTTAATTTTTCTTTTACTAATTTTGCATCTTCTTTTACCTCTTTAATAGCTGCATCTTTAGTATCCCTGGTAGCTTGTGCAACATCTGCCGCAGTTTCCTCTATTTTTTCTCCGATTTTTTTCGTTTCATCTGCTACTTTCTCACCAGCTGCTTTCGTGGTGTCAGCAACTTTACGCGCATCTTTAGAAACATCCTCGACAACTTTATCCTTTTTGTCTTTTACTGCAGAGACAGTTTTGTCTTTAATAGCTTTTGCGTCAATAACGGTTTTATCAGCAACATCTTGAATACTAGTAACAAGAGCTTCTTTTGTATCTTTCAAGTCTTTGACACCTTCAACGATTTTTTCTTTGGCTTGCTCTTGTTTCAGAGTGGTTTCCTTCTTTGTCTCGTCTACAAATTCTTTTACATCGTCAGATACTTCTTCTACAGAATGCTTTGCGCTCTTAAATATTCCCGAAAGAAAACCACTACCCTTTTCTTTAGCTTTTTTTGATTCCTTAATTACTTTATCTTTCGTAGTTGTAGCACTTTCTGCTACAGCATCACCACCTGCTTGTAATTTATCTTTTGCTGCTTGTACATCTTCCTTTACTTCTTTTGCCACGCTATCTTTAACATCTGCAACACCTTGCGCGATGTCATCGATAATTCGTTTTTCATCTGTAACTACTTTATCGCCTGCCACTTTAGTGGCGTCGATAGTCTTTTCGACTTGGTCAACTATTTTCTCAGTAACACGATCTTTTGTTTCTTTCGCTTCGGAAATCATGCGGTCTGTTTCATGCTCCAGAGTTTTTAGTTCGGCTTCTGCTGCTTCCTTGACATGCGCTTGCTCTAATGCTGCCTCCTTTTTCGTTTCGTCCAGGAATTCTTTTACATCATCCACTGCGCTGTCCGTAGAATGTTTCGATCCTCTAAATATTCCCGAAAAAAATCCAGTAGCTTTTTCCTTAGCTTTCTTCGCCTCTTTAGTTGCCTTGTCTTTAGTGACTTCTACTGAATCCGATATAGATTCAGCTTTGGCAGCCAATTTTTCCTTTATAACGTTAGCATCTTCTTTTGCTTCTGTAACAGCTGTATCCTTAATATCTTTCACATCATGTCCAACATCTGCCACGGAAGTTTCTACTTTATCGACTACTTCTTTGGTCTTTGTGATTACGTCATCACGAGCTGCTTTCAAATCATGTGCTGCTTTGTCCATGTCTTTGGCAGCTGTGTCTACCAATTTGTCTTTCGTATCTTTCGCGATAGAAACTGTTCTATCTTCGGCATCTTCCACACTCTTAACGGTTTTGTCCACGGCATCCTTTGTACTATGCATCATATCATCTTTCTTACGTTCTAACCTTTCCAATTCTTTAGTCGCTTCCTTTTTGGCATCGCTTACATGTTCCTTCACATCTTCAGATACATCTTCCGCAGTGTGTTTTGCACCTTTAAATATACCAGAAAAGAATCCACCAGTTTTTTCTTTAACTTTCTTCGCTTCTTTTGTTGTTTTATCTTTTGCACTTTCCGCAACTTCCGCAGCAACATCAGCACTTTCTGCTAATTTATCTTTTACGAATTTTGTATCCTCTTTCATTTCCTTAACTGCTTCTTCTTTAGCATCTTTCACATCTCGTACGACATCTGTTGCAGTTTCTTCTATTTTTTCACCGAACTTCCTCGTCTCTGATGCAACTTTTTCACCGGCTGTTTTTGTAGTATCGGCAACTTTTTGTACGTCTTTGGAAAGTTTCTCTGCACTTTTATCTTTCTTATCTTTTACAGAAGCAACTGTTGTATCTTTCGTGTCTTTCACATGAGTGATGGTTTTGTCTACCGATTCTTGAACTTTAGTTGCAACAACGTCCTTTTTATCCTTCAAATCTTTAAGCTCCGCAGCAATTTTTTCTTTGGTACGTTCTTCCTCCAAAACAGCTTCCTTCTTCGTCTCATCCATAAATTCTTTGACATCGTCAGCAGCATCTTCTACGGCATGTTTAGCGCCTTTAAATATACCAGAAAAGAAGCCACCTGTTTTTTCCTTAGCTTTTTTCGCTTCTTTTGACGCTTTATCCTTTGCACCGTCTGCAGCATCCGCTGCCACCTCAACACCTGCTGCTAATTTTTCTTTCACTAATTTTGTATCTTCTTTTACTTCTTTAATTGCTGTATCTTTAGTATCCTTGGCAGTTTGTGCAACTTCTGTCACTGTTTCCTCTATTTTTTCTCCGATTTTTTTAGTTTCATCTGCTACTTTCTCACCAGCTGCTTTCGTGGCGTCGGTAACTTTTTGCGCATCTTTGGAAATTTCCTCGACAACTTTATGCTTTTTGTCTTTTATTACAGAAACTGTTTTGTCTTTTGCTTCCTTCCCTTTATCGACGGCTTCATCCACAGTTTCTTGAACTTCAGTGACAACAGCGTCTTTTTTATCTTTCAGATCTTTCAAACTTGCAGTAGCCTTTTCTTTGGCACGTTCTTCTTCCATTTCAGCTTCTTTCTTCGTCTCGTCCAAGAATTCTTTAACATCGTCTGTCGCATCTTCTACGGCGTGTTTCGCACCTTTAAAAATACCGGAGAAGAAACCAGTTGTTTTTTCTTTAGCTTTTTTTGCTTCTTTTGTCGCTTTTTCCTTTGCACTGTCTGCAGCTTGTGCTGTCGCATCAGCGCCAGCAATTAATTTTTCTTTCACTAATTTTGTATCATCTTTTACCTCTTTGATTGCTGCATCTTTAGTATCTTTGGTAGCTTGTGCAACTTCTGTCGCAGTTTCCTCTATTTTTTCTTCGATTTTCTTCGTTTCATCCGCTACTTTCTCACCAACCGCTTTCGTGGTATCGGCAACTTTCTGCGCATCTTTGGAAATTTCTTCGACAACCTTATCTTTCTTGTCTTTCATTGCAGATACTGTTTTATCTTTCGTGTCTTTTGCGTCAATAATGGCCTTGTCTGTAGTTTCTTGAATTCCTGCAATCACGGCATCTTTTCTATCCTTCAAATCTTTAATATTTGCAGCAACATCTTCTTTAATACGTTCTTTTTCTAATGATGCTTCTCTTTTCGTTTCATCCAAAAATTCTTTGACGTTGTCAGTTGTATCTTCCACAGTATGTTTAGCGCCTTTAAATATACCAGACAGAAAACCACTGGTTTTTTCTTTAACCTTTTTTGCTTCTTTCGTTGCTTTATCCTTCGCACCTTCCGCGGTTTCTGCAGCAACATTGACATCTGCTATCAGTTTATCTTTAACTTTCTTTGTATCCTTTTTCACTTCTTTAACTGCTGCATCTTTAGTGTGCTTGGCAGTATGCGCAATATCCGTCGCGGTATCTCCTATTATTTCACCAATTTTCTTTGTTTCCGTTGTTATTTTCTCATCAGTTGTTTTCGCGGTATCGGAAATTTTCTGAGTACCTTTGGAAATTTCTTCAACAATTTCATCCTTTTTGTCTTTTACTGCAGAGACTGCTTTCTCTTTTGCTTCCTTCCCTTTATCGACGGCTTCATCCACAGTTTCTTGAACTCCAATGACAACAGCGTCTTTTTTATCTTTCAGATCTTTCAGACTTGCAGCAGCCTTTTCTTTGGCACGTTCCTCTTCAAACGCAGCATCCTTTTTCGTCTCATCCATAAATTCTTTAACATCGTCAGCCGCATCTTCTACAGCGTGCTTGGCACCTTTAAAAATACCGGAGAAGAAACCAGTTGTTTTTTCCTTTGTTTTCTTTACCTGTTTCGTCGCTTTATCCTTTGTGCTATCTACCGTCATGACAGCAGCATCAGTACCTTCTGCCAATTTTTCTTTCACTAATTTCGTATCTTCCTTTATCTCCTTGACAGCTACATCTTTAGTCTCCTTAGCAGTTTTCGCAACATCTGCCGCGGCATATTCCATCTTTTCACCTACCTCCTTTGTTTCTGCTGTTACTTTTTCACCGACTGCTTTTGTTGCATCGGTCACTTTTTCAGCATCTTTCGACACTTCTTCTACAAGTTTATCTTTCTTATCTTTTATTACAGAAACAGTTTTATCCTTAGCTTCTTTTATATCAAAGAAGGCTGTGTCTGCAGTTTGTTGAACTTCGGTAACGACTGTATCCTTCTTATCTTTCAAATCTTTAATACTTGCCGTAACTTCTTCCTTAATATGTTCTTTTTCTAAAGAAGCTTCTTTTCTTGTTTTATCCAAAAATTCTTTAACATCATCAGATGCATCTTCAGCAACATGTTTTCCACCTTTGAAAATGCCAGAAAAGAAACCACTAGTTTTTTCTTTAGCTTTTTTCGTTTCTTTTGTCGCTTTATCCTTCGTACTATCTGCAATTTCTGAAGCAGCAACAGCACCAGCTGCTAATTTTCCTTTCACTAATTTTGTATCATCTTTTACCTCTTTAATTGCTGCATCTTTAGTATCCTTAGCAGCTTGTGCAACTTCTGTTGCACTTTCCTTCATTTTTTCTCCGATTTTCTTCGTTTCATCTGCTACTTTTTCACCAGCTGTTTTCGTGGCGTCGGCAACTTTCTGTGCATCTTTGGAAACTTCCTCTACAATTTTATCCTTTTGGTCTTTTAGTGTAGAAATTGTTTTATCTTTTGCTTCTTTCACTCCATCGGCAGCTTTGTCCAATGTTTCGTGAACTCCACTAACAGCAGTGTCTTTTTTATCTTTCAGATCTTTCAGACTTGCAGCAGCTTTTTCTTTGCCACGTTCTTCTTCCATTTCAGCTTCTTTTTTCGTCTCATCCAAGAATTCTTTAACGTCATCTGTTGCATCTTCTACGGCGTGTTTCGTACCTTTAAAAATACCGGAGAAGAAACCAGTTGTTTTGTCTTTAGCTTTCTTTGTTTCTTTTGTCACTTTTTCCTTTGTACTGTCCGCAGCTTCTGTTGCCGCATCAGCGCCTGCTGCCAATTTTTCTTTTACTAATTTTGCATCTTCTTTTACCTCTTTAATAGCTGCATCTTTAGTATCCTGGGTAGCTTGTGCAACATCTGTCGAAGTTTCCTCTATTTTTTCTCCGATTTTCTTCGTTTCATCTGTTACTTTCTCACCAGCTGCTTTTGCAGCGTCAGCAACTTTCTGTGCATCTTTGGAAACTTCCTCGACAACTTTATCTTTTGTGTCTTTCACTGCAGACACTGTTTTATCTTTTGCTTCTTTCACTTCATCGACAGCTTTGTCCAATGTTTCTTGAACTCCACTAACAGCAGTGTCTTTTTTATCTTTCAGATCTTTCAGACTTGCAGCAGCCTTTTCTTTGGCATGTTCTTCTTCCATTTCAGCTTCTTTTTTCGTCTCATCCAAGAATTCTTTTACGTCATCCGTCGCATCTTCTACGGCATGTTTCGCACCTTTAAAAATACCGGAAAAGAAGCCAGTTGTTTTTTCTTTAGCTTTTTTTGCTTCTTTTGTCGCTTTTTCCTTTGCACTGTCTGCAGCTTGTGCTGCCGCATCAGCGCCAGCAGTTAATTTTTCTTTCACTAATTTTGTATCATCTTTTACCTCTTTAATAGCTGCATCTTTAGTATCCTTGGTAGCTTGTGCAACATCTGCCGAAGTTTCCTCTATTTTTTCTCCGATTTTCTTCGTTTCATCTGTTACTTTCTCACCAGCTGCTTTCGTAGCGTCAGCAACTTTCTGTGCATCTTTGGAAACTTCCTCGACAACTTTATCTTTTGTGTCTTTTACTGCAGACACTGTTTTATCTTTTGCTTCTTTCACTTTATCGGCAGCTTTGTCCAATGTTTCTTGAACTCCACTAACAGCAGTGTCTTTTTTATCTTTCAGATCTTTCAGACTTGCAGCAGCCTTTTCTTTGTCACGTTCTTCTTCCATTTCAGCTTCTTTTTTCGTCTCATCCAAGAATTCTTTAACGTCATCTGTTGCATCTTCTACGGCGTGTTTCGTACCTTTAAAAATACCGGAGAAGAAACCAGTTGTTTTTTCTTTAGCTTTCTTTGTTTCTTTTGTCACTTTTTCTTTTGCGCTATCCGCAGCTTCTGCTGCCGCATCAGCGCCAGCTGCTAATTTTCCTTTCACTAATTTTGTATCATCTTTTACCTCTTTAATTACTGCATCTTTAGTATCCTTGGCAGCTTGTGCAACATCTGCCGAAGTTTCCTCTATTTTTTCTCCGATTTTCTTCGTTTCATCTGTTACTTTCTCACCAGCTGCTTTCGTAGCGTCAGCAACTTTTTGTGCATCTTTGGAGACTTCCTCGACAACTTTATCCTTTTGATCTTTTAATGCAGAAACTGTTTTGTCTTTTGCTTCTTTCATTTTTTCGGCGGTTTTGTGTTTTGCTTCTTTCACTTTTTCGGCGGTTTTGTCCACAGTTTCTTGAACATCACTAACAGCTGTGTCTTTTTTATCTTTCAGATCTTTCAGACTTGCAGCAGCTTTTTCTTTGGCTCGTTCTTCTTCTAATGCAGCTTCCTTTTTCGCTTCGTCCATAAATTCTTTAACATCGTCAGCTGCATCTTCTACGGCATGTTTCGCACCTTTGAATATGCCAGAGAAGAAACCGCTTCCTTTCTCTTTAATTTTTTTCGCTTCTTTGGTAGCTTTGTCCTTAGCAGATGTTGCAGTATCTTCAGTTGATTCAACCCCGGATGATAATTTTTCTTCCACCATTTTTGTATCCTCCTTTATCTCCGTAATGATTGTATCTTTGAATTCTGTACCTGCTTGTACAGCATCCTTCGCAGTGCCTTCTATTTTTTCACTCACTTTCTTTGTATCTGTTATAGCTTTTTCAGTAGCTGCTTTTGCATGATCCGTTGCCTTCTCTACGTCTTTCGAAATCTTCTCCGAGACTTTTTCTTTCTTTCCCTTCACAATGGACACCGTCTTATTTTTGGATTCTTTAATGTCGGTAACAGTTCTGTCAGCAATGTCCTTCGCGCCTGTTATTAAAGCATCTTTTTTCGCTTCGAGATCTTTCAAGCCAGTGGCTGCCGCTTCTTTGGCTCGTGCTTCCTCTAAAGCAGCTTCTTTCTTCGTATCGTCCAAGAATTCCTTGACGTCGGATGTTTCCTCTACAGCATGCTTCGCACCTTTAAATATCCCCGATAGGAATCCTGTACCTTTGTCTTTCGCTTTCTTTGCTTCCTTAGTCGTTTTGTCTTTTGCAGTTTCAACGCTATCGACGACATCGTGTGTTTTCTCTTCTACTTTTTTGGCAATCACGTCTTTACCATCCTGGACGGCTTTACTAACGTCTTCTGCTGCAATTGTGATGTGCTGGTCAACTGTTTTTATCTCTCTTGATAATTTATCATCTTTATCTTTCGAATCTGTCAATTCGCCCATGATATTCGCCATATTCCGCGAATCTTCCAGGAACGCTGTAGTTACTTTTCGTAAGTCTTCGTGGCCACTATCTGGCAGTTCGAGCGAAGGTGTCTTCTCCTTAGATCTACTCCTGGATCTGGAACCTCTCGCTTGTTTGGGACTTCTAAATATACCGAAAATGCCGCTTCCCTTATCTTTTTCAACAGCTTCATCTTCGGGAATGATAGATTTTTTTATCTTCTCATCTATAGGCGGAGTTCTTGTAACACTCTCTGGTAACTCTTCTTCAGCTTGCTTCAAGTTCTCTGCCATCTGTATTGTGTCTTCTAGAAGTTTCGCCGTTGCCAATCGAATGTCTTCGTCTCCGCTATCAAAAGAGGTATCCTTCGAAGAACTATGCTCTCGGGATCTGCTTCTCTTTTTGCTTTTGAGTTTCGGGCTCTTAAACATACCGAAGAAGCCGCCACTCTTTTCTTTGATATCGTCGCCCATCTCTTTTTCTGTCTCGGGTGCTTTCGGTTCCGACGTATCGGATTTTATTTCTGCAGCAGGTTTTTCGACATCTTTTTTTTCTTCCTTCTGAATTTTCTCCTTGTCAATGTCCGCTTTCCCGTTTACCTCTTCGTGGATAGTCTTCTCGATCTTCATTGTGGTTTGTACAACATCGTAAGATTTACTGACTTTATCCGCAGGAATATCGTCGTAATGAGTAGACGACACGAAAGTACGTACCTCTGCTTTGGGAGTGATTTTTGTGCCGTCGCTTTTGTACGCAATCGGTAACACGCTAGAGTCAGCAATCTTCCGCGTATCATCCAAGAGTTTCTCCGTTACGGCTTTGATTTCCTCATCGCCGCTGTCAAAGGATGTCTCCTTCGATTTGAGTTTTTTGTCCTTGGATTTTGGACTCTTAAAGATACCGAAGAAGCCACTCTTCTCCTTTACTTGATCTTCTTCCTTTTCGTCATCCTTACTAGGTGGCTGCTCATCCGTTGAAATGATCTTTGCTTTGCTTTTGGTATCCTCGATGACTTTCGCGCCAGTTTTCACAGCTTTTTCCGTTTCTTTTTCGATTATGCTAGGCACTTCGACAATCTGAGTTGCTTCTATCTCTTTCTCCTTTTCCTTCATTTGTAATTCCAATAATTCCTCGTTTTCCTTTGCGATTGCTGCCAGCTTTTTCTTCTCTTTTTTTGCGATTTGTTCTGCGGATTCTTTAGGTTTCTCAACATGAATAGCAGGTAAGACAGATCCATCTTCGTCTTTTTTAGACTTACTTTTGAACAAACTCGAGAAGAAGCTCGTCTTATCTTTACCGTCATCATCGGTCTCAGCAGCCTCTGTTTTTTTGTCTTCTTTCTCCACTGGTTTAGCAAGATCTTCGTAAGGTACATGCATGCCTGCAGCGATTCGTCGAGAATCTTCTAAAAATTCCACAGTAGCTGATCTTACATCGGGTGCAGTTGTGATTTCTGGTAATCTGCTGTCAAAATGCGAATCCGTTACTTCGGTAGAAGGAAATTCTGGCTGCTGTTCAGAAACTTTCGTTAGGACAGCCTTCGATTCCTCGTCACCACTGTCAAAGGATGTGTCCTTTGAACCTTTCTTGCCTCTCTTCAATTTGGAGCCTTTAAAAATTCCCGAAAAAATTCCGCCGCTCTTATCCTTTGTTTTCTTCTCTTCGTCTGATTTTTCTTCCGTGCTGTCTACCGAATGTGGCACGTTGTAAACATCTTCATAAGCCGTTTTCGCAATCTTCGTAACAGTCTCTTTATCCTTCTCCTTCTCCTTATCTTTATCTTTATTTCTGTCTGCTGGAGTTTTAATTTCTGACTTCTTTTGATCAGTTCGAACTATTGTGTCGACCTTTACCGTTTTTTGCGTAACAATCGCGTCCGTAGGAACTGCGCCCAACTTTTCGTCGACTTCCTTACCCTCCTTAGATAGTTTCTCTTTCTCGCTAACAACGTCTTTTTTATCGGGGGAAACTATTACCGTTTCTTTCGTAGTCACGGTCTCAGTCGGAGTCTGTTTTATTACCGTAGTCTTAGTTACTACTGTCTGACCTACTTTCGGATCACCACTAACAGAAACTACTGTTTTTGAAGTGCTAACTTTGGGATCCGGCGTCCCACCACGATGTTGTTTAATCATCGGCGGTTCAATACTAGGGATTTGCTCTAATTTGGGAACGAAACCTTCCGGCTCGGTGGCCGCTTGATCTAAATGAACATTAATTACAGTCTGCCCTATTGCACCCCGCGCCTCTTTATTGTCCCGCGCATCATCATCATCATCATCATCATAAACCACCGACCACCCTTCCTTCGCTAACTTCCCCTTCTCTTTCTCTGCGTCTGCTATTACACCTGTTAATTAAGTATAATATATTTTAAGCATCTGTATACGTGGTAGCAAAATAAAGGAACACAATTTTATTGTCAATTTCGTCATCATTAGTGTAAGCTGGCTCGCTCTTTGATTGCTCTTTTGATTGAACTGCGGTTAGACTGTAGTAGTGTGGTTTGTGCGTGGAGTGTATGTGCTGTGGAGCAGCCATCTTCTCACTACATCGTTATATACGCAAGGCAAATGTGATTCAAGAAGGAGAAGTAACATCAGTTGCTACCAACAATCAATACTGGTGCAACGTACATACGTACTTTGATTTTTCAATAAATTGCATTGAAACGTTCTCAGTAGCTTGCAATTTCGAAATGTTTTTCTGCGAAAATACTACAATTAGTATCATAATATTAACTATGAAATGGACGCTAAAGGTACTAAAATGAAGCTGTTAGAGAATATAAATTCGACATATATTCAGCTTCACAAAGAACTCTTGATTACTGTTTTAAGTAACAACAACAGTCAATTGCTATTAGTAATGACTTTAGTAATTTTTAATCTATCAGTTATAGGTAAAGGAAACGATATTCTGATGGCCTACGCGACAACGATCTTTTCTAATGACAGCTGCTCCGTGCGCGCACACAATTAGGCCCACATATTGGCCATTCATGCAACGCCAAATAATTGCAGCGAAACCTTGCTGAAACAAATTAATCTAAAAGTGTTCGCGAAATATTAAGGATATTAGTGGGGATGATTAAATGAGGTATAAAAATTATTGTATATAATATACGATTATAAGTAATAGCTGCTTGATAGGCCGAGATAAAATAATCCGTTATTATTTATATTAAAGTAAAAGCAAGCTGGTAAAATTCTGAAGAGGTCCGCATTGGCTTCCAGAACCTGTGAGTGGACGGCGTAGAGACAAATGTTTAGTGCTCATGTACGTTACTTGCACTCTGCAAACGTACGTTGTTCTTTATAAGCTGAGACAAATTTTATGCATTGACGTGAATCGTGTCCACAATCATAATAATAATAATAATAATAATATTCCTTATTCATTGTATTAGCATTTATTCAACCGCAACGTTTCGCTGAAATAAGATCGTGCACACTGTTGATTGAATACTTACGTACAAAAAATTAAAGCTTGCATCATAAACGACGATAATAAGTCACAAGTGAAAATTCAATGTACGAAATAGATTAGCATTGAAATATAGCAGCTTAGAAACTACGTTATTGGCATATAATAGTCTATACGCCAATACAATTAAAAATAATTATGTGCATTTGTTGCGACGTAACTGCATAATGGTAACATGTATCATTTTTACAAATGAAGAAATAATATTCGTCTATAGGAATGTACAAGAAAATTCACCGAAAAATAGTATCATTAAGAGAAAAGACAATAATGCTAAACGCGCAAATAAATATATAAAGCTATTTGAGAAACATAGTTGTACATCTCGTGCATTATTTGAAAATTTTTAAGCGAGTAGACTTCATAACTATGAACACGATATCACTAAAAAGGAAAGGTATCTCCGATCTAATGAGGTTTAGCGAGTTCGGCGAAACGCAGTTCGTCGACACATGGTTAATACGAGTAAGTCGATCCCTTAGGATCAAGCGTGCGCCCGCAGCATTAATCCAATCATGCTGCTGAATTTACAGTACATGTATGTATAAATGCGTAATCTCGATTTGGCGACGTAACTCCGCTAAAACTCGATTAACGACTGCCGATTCTTTGCCAGTAGTAGTATAAGCACGGCCCCTCAACCCGCACCGTTCATTCCAATCGCTTTCAAGCTCACTTACCAGAGACTATCTTGTTGGCATCGGCGATCGCTTTCTGACGTTTTTTCTCCGGATCGTCCACTTCGTCGCGCGACTTTTTGCTCATCGTGTCGGTCGTATGGCATTTGTGCTCAAGGTAATCAGCCATCATGTCGCTGAGCTCTTTCTCGTCGCTCGCATATTTGTCTTTGATGGGGGTCGAGGTTCCGTTGAATACAGTGCCGTTTGTGATTGTGATGTGCTCTTTGGCTGTGAAGTGCAGAAAATGCGTAAACGAAGAGACACGGAGGTAACACGAGCTGATGTGAGACATTGCATGACGAATGTAACGGATATAAGTGGCCACAGTAAAATTGCTCGGCAAGCGTTGACTAACACGTTTTCTAAGTAAGCACGAGTAAAAGTGTTCGTTCTGTGTATTTGACAACTATATAACACGCGTTGTGGCGTAGCGTGCATCATTCATTCAAGTATTGTGAGCCGTGATGTCACATTTTTTATTGCAGTATGTATTGTAGTATAATAGAAGAAAAATGTATAATATTAAATAATTTTTGACAAATTGTATATGTAACGTTAAAACGCAATGCAAGAGCGAGTAATAATAAAATTAAATTTATAGATATTACTATTTGTATACTTACGTTTATCGTGTGTGCCAGTGATACTGAGATCCTCCATTGATTCAGAGTCCTGGAATAAAAAGAGAATTGCGCTTTATCTTGGTGATTATAAGAATCCCACGCTCTTGGAGAAGTAGTTATTTGAGTAAATTACTGTTATGTATAAGCCTTTTAACTGTTGTAGCATACATAAAAGAACTATTAAGAGATATAAAGTGAACGGATAGTATCTTCTTCAATTGCGCTCAATAATAGTATTCGTTAGATAACGAGAATAAGGTCAAACGATAAAATAGCATCTTTTATTAATGATAATTTGTTTTGTCGCATGACGATTTGAATTATACTACAATTATGCATGTAGATTCTCCTAGATTTGCATAAAGTGCGCACCTTCATTCTGTCAGACTCTTCATAATCAGGGTCCATTTTAGGATCCATAGTTGCATCACGACGGAGTGACGTGTTTCTCGACGGTCCCAATTCCTCCTTAAGAGAATCAAATCCTGGCTGATCCAGTCTGACTCTCGCCACAGCTTTTTCGACGTCGTCAGTCACTAACTCAACATTGAAGATACATTTGTTCACTATATCTTCTCGTCCGATCTTATTGAGAGCTTTTTCTAACGTGTTTCCTGCAAATAAAGGACGACACGTATTTCAATCGTTAATATGAATGTTATATTTAAGTACACTACAAATCAATATATTATTAATATTTATTTTAATATATTTAATGTTACAAAAATTGTTTTACATGTATTTTAAATATTACAAATGTTAAATAGTTTTAAAAGCAAGGATACATTTACAAGGATTCGATATTTGTATCATTAAAATTTATAGCCAATTATATTCTTATTTACTTTCTTTTAATTTTACACAGACCTGAATGTATTGCATTTTTCGGACTTAGGTAAGGATATCTTCGAAATATTATTAGGAGCTCGCTTGTATAATGTGTGTGATTATGATTTTCATATTCTTGATATAAAGTTATAAACATCGTTTTCCTTTTTCTATTTATATATTTTTTTAAATCAAATTAATTAAAATTTTACAATTTGAAACAGAACAGTCTTAAAACATGTATTATTTTTTCGAGAATTTTTCCGCGAGAATGTATCGAAAAAATATTAAATAAAATCTCGGCAATACAGATTCACATAAATACGAGTAATTCGGCGATACGTAAAATCGGTACAAATAAAGAAGTGGCAGAATTTAATCACTTTCACTGCACGACTGCCGATCACGTACTGCGGAATCACGACCACTTGTTATTTCTGCTGATTGCAGAAACACCGTGAGTTATGTGCGAGTCAATGCCATTAGCAGGAAGGAAGGAGAGGGAACGAAGCGTGTAGACTTATGTCAGGCATAATAATGCACAATGAGATCATCACATATCTACGTTGCTAGAAAAGATTCCTCGCGCCTGACTCAACTATAGCGCGCGTGTCTAATTAATTGACCTTGCTGGGAAACAGGTTTTTTTTAAAGTTATCAAGGCAAGCGCTATCGCAACTCTTATTCACTGAAAATTAACATGCTACGTTTTGATGATGTAAAGGTAAATAAATTATGTAATGTCTCACCTGTGGCTTTGTTTCCACTGTTTTGCCAGATTTTGAACATGGCAGCGGCCTGTTGTGCAGGTTTATCGGGGTATTCTTGTTTTATTAAAGCCACGTCGTTAGGTGGGATATTCAACTCTTCCGCTAGCGGTTCCCAATCTTTATCCAATAGATTGGCAATGTCTGTTAATCGAATGGTCGCTCTATGTATTGCATCTGGTCTGCCTAAAAATAACATTTGACGCGTAAAATAGAAAATTTTGATAACAAATGTCGTTAATAATTAATTTTAATTTTATTACATCACACACATTATTGTTGTATGTAAGCTTACACATACTTATTCCACCATCGCGTAGAAAACTGTAGTTCTTTGACAATTCCAACAAATCAAGCTCGGAGACCGCGGTATCCGGAGAAATTTTTTCCGGCAGCAAAATATTTAATGTGCAGATTGGCGTTTGCGGCAGTTCACCTCTCGGAACCTTAGGTTCGCTCATAAACATAATTCGACCCATCATATCAGCGGCATCCGGATCCTTTATTCTCGCGGTAAACGGAACTCTATTTTCCTTGAAAGCTCTAAACGGTAATTGCAGCTGTTCACCCGTTTTCAGAACGGGTACAAGATTTCCCGAAAATTCCATGTATTGCGTTTTTCCTTCAAGAACCTGCAGCATTAAAAAAGATTTAATGACATCTTAAGTAACTAAGAAGCTACACATAACTCACAAACACTTTAACGGCATTTTTATTGTCGATAGTTACCTCGACGTCTCTACTCTTTGCAACTTCTGTAAAATGTTCCTGATGCTCTAAAGTTTTGTCTTCTTTGTCGTCCGTCATACAGAATACACGTAGTCTCGCTTCCAATGGATCTACTCGTTTTGCAAACACGACGAATCTATCGTAAAGCAAGTTTCAAAGTAATTACTTCCTGTATAATTTGCATCTATGTAACTTATTACTGAAAATTCATATATGTCACGTTAGTTGAAACGTACTTAGCCATGAAGGGCACATGTGTCGCGTGCGTGTATAGTTCCGTGGCCATTTTCGTGGCCTCGGAAATGTTACGGCAGTCCATTAACCAGAAGCGGGCGGAAACTGTGGTGGTGAAGGAAACGCAATCTTTCACAAAGGTCAACGGCGTCGAGCCTGTGACGTCCTCCCAGACTGCCCGAGTCTGACCCCCTGAACGACATACATGCCAAGTCCAATAACATTATTAAAATATGTCCGTGTTGCAAATGCGCGCAGGTGACAAAAGTGAAATGTGTGTGGTATATTTTTTCACGACCGAGATTAAATACGAGCAATTAATTGAATACAAATCAATGTCTATGCATAAATAATGTTGGATATATTAATAATAATCAATAATTCATACAAATCAGACAAAGGAAACTTCGCATTTAAGAACGGTCGCTGTAAGTGCGTTGTTGTTAGGTGCTTTTTATCAATGTGTGAGTGTAATATAAAAATAAATACATGATCGACTAAATGATAATGCTTGCAAAATCAAGAGGAAGCGTTATATACGAAATGTGTAGAAAACAATTATAGGTGTATGAATTTAAGATAAAAATTAAGTGATATATAAATAGGAAAAATACTATCATAAAGTATTAATCAATATGTATTTGTCATTTTATTTAAAAAAATTATTAAAATAATGACATCAACATTTTAAAAGAAAGATAAAAAATTACAATTATGTATTTTTTTCTGGGAATGATTTTAGAGGTATTGTAATATTAATACTTGAGAAATATATTGTGTTAATAGATTACGATTAAAATAAAGTTAAATGTGATAGTATTCAGTGTATATGTAATATTGTTATAAATCTTTTTAGATTATACGATTGGATATATTATAAAGGACATTATATATAATCCCGTATATACATATACATATACTTATATATATGTACATATATCACGAGTACAATTTCATATAGATCACAAATTACTAATATATTAAAGCGATTACCAGACAAACGAATGTGCTGAAACAAAAACTTTAAAGTTAACTCTTAACAATGGGCTAGGTATAGTAAAATGTTATCTACTTTAATTGTTAATCCATACCTAAATGACTCAATCCTAACAATATGCAAGCATTAACAATGAATCACAACAAGATATGTATACAATAATGATACTCAACGAAATGTTTCTATGAAACATGCAGCTACCATCTCCCTTTTAAATCTCTATCCGAAGATCCTCGGGACATTTCTCGATAATGGATAACAAAATAAATTATTTAAGACAAAACATGACATATCTTCCAACATTCACATACATAAATCGATTTTTCCCATTTAAGTGAAAATGTCATACTGGAACATTTTTACACGCTGGTGCAAGTTAGGAATCGTACAGACATTTACGTTTACCATACTAAACATAAATGAGTTACAAAAGTGCTGCTACCATTTAAGCAATCCTCTCGTGCAACGTACGATACTTGGTTCGATCGTAGTCCCGAGCGACCTGAGAACAGACAAGATAGCCTACCGACTGCGTTCATGCTTGCTAAACTACAATTAAATTCCCGAATAGATACCCGAATGCGCAATGTAAGTTCGGCAAGAGCATATATGTACACCAAAGGTGTACGCGGCGTATAATATTAATTCAGCCGTTTATCGGTAAGAGATTTTCCAGTAAGACGGTACGCTGCTCTACAATGTTACGTGCAAGCATATATTACCAGTTATGCTGCACAGGAGTCTCAAAGTCGGCGCATCTCCGGAATACTGGTTGATCATGCCTTTATTAGCCGCCTGTGGTACTGGAATAGTTAAAGTTATCGGCTTGTGGAACTTTCTTCGTCTCGGTTCGACGGTAACAATCGGCGACACAGCCACTCTGTTTCCAAGTAATTTGGCCACCAGATCCGCCGGTATAGGATGTGCCTGTATGTTACAATAAATTTATCGAATATAATAAATAACTTGTGGAAAGGTCTAGGTCTGGAGAATATTATTAGATATAATAAATTATTTATTTTTGCTTTTGAAACCAAAAGTTTTAATTTCTTAATTTATAGAGACGTACGCGATTAAAATTTTAAAATTAAAAAATGATCAATTTCTTTGCCCATCGTAAGTATATATGAAGGGAAACGGAAAAATACCTGCAGACCGACTCTGATTTTCTTAGTAAGGGCCGCTTGCGGGAAGACAGCTTGTACTTGTGGTACAGCGGATGACGACACGGTGCCACCTTCGGGACCAACCGCATGGACCTCTTGCCGGATGCGAGATACTACCGCGAAGTAATGTGGGAAATCTACAGTGAGTATCCTTACGATACGAGACGTTTGGAGATCTTCTAGCTGGCTTAGCTCTGGAAATGTAAATGTCAAGGTGGTCCTTTAACTCAATGTCCTATTACTTGGGAATCGTAGAAAGGAAGTTACTTGAATCATACCTTCTCCCTCAAAGCTCTCATTAAGCACATCTTGGACAGCCTCTTCGCTGGCTTCCAAGGTATGCTCGCGCCAGGTCTCTCCGTTGTCTGATCGTAGAATAACTATTTCTCGTTCCTTTCCGCGCAGCGACGCGAAATGTGGTACTTCTATGATAACAGGGCTGTACAAAAATATTTCTTAACATTTGAAAAGGATTTGTCGTCATAATCATCAACTGTATAATAAAATTATTCTAAAAGGCAAATTTTCAGTTATACTTTATACTTATCGTTAGTACGAAAATACGCAATAAGTATAAACCGAAGGTAGTCGGAACAGAAAAATAAAATCATGAAAGATGTCTGAGAAACATACCCCAGGAATTTTGCACCGACGGGACCTAATTCGAGGATGCGACTGGCCAACGCTTCTCCCTCCATCAGAGGAGGTGGATTTGTCAATTTGTCTCTCCTCAGGTATCTACAGGTGACGCGCATAGGCATTGCGGCTTTACGTGGTGGAACAATCACGCGGACGCCACTATGCCTGCATCCCCGCATCGCACCGCCTCTTGCGTCCACCAAGAAGGAAACCAGGAAGCTGAGAAGATTTTGAGAATGTGTTACATTCGTTTACTTACGACACAGTATAAGAAATCGTCCGGAATAATATAAAAAATTGCAATAAAAAAATTACATTATATATGTGAAGGCTGCTTGCAAGAAATGCACACAGTCAAGGTTTATTTTAGGTACGCAAAATACGTGTGTCCTCGACATTACTTTCGCGCGCGTGCTATTGTTTCGTTGAGTTATCAAACGTTTACAGGAATTTACTTTAATTTCCATACGAAAATAGAACAAGTTTATTTATATATGCATTATTTGCATTCTGAAAAATTCCGCTGTAAACAATATAAAAAAATTAGAGAATAGATTGTTACAGCAATGTTTGACCACAATTTCATGGAAATCACAATAAACAAATACCACAGTAAAAATTAAAAAATTGAGCTTATATATGTGACATAATTCTAACATCAATGTCAGTCACAATGCACTGTATAATTCGTAATTAATTATTACGAAAAGTGCGCAAAGCCAGAAAGCATAATCCTCGAGAAATTGTACTATAAGCGTGATATCTGTGAATCGGAGATTATGACGATCTTGTGAAATTATTGTTAAAATTTAGAAATAACGCGCTTTGATCGCGTTAACACCATGATATTATCGACTGTAACGTGTCTTTCCTACAGTGACAGTGAGATAATTTGTGATGAGAGAATTTGACTACATTCTACCGACATCTAATTGTTGTGCGTAAATATAATTACTTTGACTTAATGTAATGTGAATAAGATAGTAAGATCATACAATGAGGAATGTATAGCAAAATAAGATATAAATAAAACAGCTATCTATACAGGTCGAATCCATGTGGACATTTCTATGAGATGACAATGAGCTATACAAGGTGTTTGTGTGTGTGTGTGTGTGTATATATATATATATATATATATATATATATAGGTGGCAAAATAAGAGATAAATAAAACGGCTACATATGTAGGCCAAATCTATGAGTATTCCTACGTGAGATGTCTATCATATGGATGTGATACAGTCGCAGGCACCAAACTACCGACATTGAAGGCAACGAAAGTGTCATCTAATTCGATTAAAACAAATTGGTTTCATTCAGTCGCTCTCAAACTACCGCATACAACAATGTCGGTGCCGAGAATCTCACTGATAAGCCTGTGAAGTATTCACAAGAGAATTGTGCAATGTATGTACAGTACATCACGCAGCGGACATAAGCTCAGCAAGGATGTTTTCCACGATATTGACACTTGGTGTCGATTATTGCGGTTGTTCAAATACGAAGTTATTAAACAATAGCCACAGTTAATTTGTTTTTCATTTTAAGTTCTCCATCTAAATTTGTTGACGCGCCTGTAAACCGCGTTTACGTACATTTTTATTGAATAATTTATCGCCGAGAAAATATTCGAGATAACTGCAAGGCATACGTGCCTACTGTTTCATTCATTGTGCAGAAATTAAATTTATTTTATGACTCATCTTTAATTAAACGAGCTGTGTTTGCCGAGCGATGTATGATGTACGATGTTTCTAAGAATAATAAAAATCAGCGACTACAGAGGGTTGTGCGGCGACATATATAGGCTGTGTGTAATGACGGAAGGAAGAATAATCGAAAGAAAATCAAGGGAGTGATGTATATACACGGCAAACTGCAGAAGCTAAGATTGATGAGAAGATCACTTACTTTCTCCACTGTGGAATTCTGCTAGTAGCGCAAATAAAATAACAGAGAGGATCGGGAACAAAATAAAAAACGCGTTAGTATTCATTCGTTCATAAACATGATGATGAGATGACATAATAAAGAGATGATATATCGCTAATATTAGCACAATTTTACAAAATTTTTGTTCGTAAAATCAAATTCAATTAACACGAGACATTTGATTCGTTATGTGATTCTTTTTCTTCTTAATCTTTTGATTCTCGTTTCCATTGTGTTTCGTTTTCGTAAAATGTGCTCCTGTTCATGATAATAATAATAATAATAATAATGATGATGATAATGATGATGATGATGATGATGATTGTCGCTGATCACTTCGTAAAGTGCACTCATCACACGCAAGCCACTTTTCTATTGTACACGACTACGAAACAAGAAATAACAATAATAATTATGTATTATAGTAGAGAGAAAAACGTAACACACTCACACTCTGCGAAAAGAAGACACATACTTCGAGGAAAAAAACTTAAAATAACGACGCTTCGAAATCTGTTGTGACCTGGAACAGTGATCATCCTCGATTGTACACGAGAATTCGAGTCAACTTAAACTGCATCTCTTCCAAATTATTAGCAAACTAATTAACGCAACAGATTCCGTCGCGCGTAATCCGCGCGAAATAATTTAACTTAAAATAATTATAAATTATACAAGAGAAAAACATCCAGCAGCAGCTATTGCAACGTTGAAATCTTCTTCTACTTTCTACTATTTAACAATTTGTTGGAAGAACGATTCTTTTTTTTATAAATATTAACATGCTTAATATCCTGTCATTCATTTTTGGACAGATCACTACAACTGTGTACCATTACGTTTATTAAATAATCAATACAATTTTCTTTTTTACAGATAATATTAATATGTTTATTGTCACTAGTAATAATGACAATTTGCATGTCATTACAAAAAAATTCATAAAACAAGAAGACACGCTTATCAAATTCGGCAGAAAAGGGAAGATAAAGGTAAAGGATATATGATGTACCTGTCCCTCCACATCCCTTGTCCCTTCGGTGCGGTACTGAGAGCTGCCAGCGAAGTGCATAGGGACTCTAGGGACTCGCTATTCTCAAAATAAAACCGTTTGATTATCCGAATAATAATCTTGCTTATCATGCTCATGCTATCTCGCTTATATAAGTAGCACTCTTTTCTGTTGTCATTGCATTCATTTTTAGTCATTACAGAAGTGCCCTGTGCTTTCCTTTTAAATATATAGTGTCACGTGCAGAAATAATTCGATCAAGAATGTTGCATCATTGTTAAACAGATAGTCGAAACAACGATCGAGATTTTTTACGTAAGAGGAAAAAATTTTATCGTTACGGATATTCTTCACTCTGTCCAAATCAGCCAGGCGGTTAGTACAAATTGCCAGTGATAAACGAAAGTACATTGATCAAAGAATCGTTCGTCCAAGTGAAATGTGAAAAACAGCATGCTAAACACTAAGTAATCGAACTTCGCTACGAACAAGCAGGCTGTAACCAGAATATCAAGCGTTCTTGTTGAGCTGGTTGAATGACTGTAAACTATCGCAAGTCTTGTCACGAATATTAAGTACAAAACAAATTGTAGCACAAAAAATTTATTATAAACAATATACTATCACGTGTTTCGATACTACGTTTGTTACGTTGTGTTACGATCTTATATGATTATGTCTCACAGTAACAAGTTAACTTATATAAATATGTATATGTCAAGAAATAAGCGAACGAGAGTATATATTTCGTGAGAATTGAAATATTTAAGCTAAATTTTCATACATGTGGCACATTACTTTTCTTTCTATATCGGACACATTTGCATCGAAAAAGTATTTTCTAAAATAGTTTCTAAGTTAATATATACCACAATATGTAATGCCACACGATTTGAATAAAATGTCATCTATTATGACGTATGGATATTAGGCAAGTTATCAACGATCACGCGTTGATAACAGTGATATAAATCTTTAGGCTCAACATGAGAATAAATATGGAATCATTTATGTTGTGAAACTTGTATACAATCATGTGTATGTACATTTTTATCCAGATTCGCAAAACGCATAATTTTATTCTTTCAATATCTTTTCAATTTAATATTTCGCATATTAATATTTTACAAACACGTTCATTCTATAATATTTTAGTTATGGTTTTATCAACAATAATAATAATAATCTCGATTAAAGGAACAATGTCTAAAATAAAATAAGAGTAAAGAAAATTATCGACCACCATATTGCTTGTAATTATATGAGATCTGTTCTGTTACCAATCAGAAATTAAGATGATAAAATTAAAGTAATGAGTAATTCATTAGATGGCCAATCCATTTGTAGGGTTAATCACAGCAGGAAACTTTCACCAACACACAAACTACATCATACTATAATACACATCATTATTGTTTCGTAGTATCAATACAGCATCGATCGCGATATGTACATCGGAGTACAAAGCCGCGTAATATATCGTGGATTGCATTTCCCGTAATATTAGATCAGATAACAATTTTATCCCACGAAAAATTTAAAATCCTTACAATTTACAATAGAAAAAGATTGGTGCGTGTAAAATTGAGCGAAATTTTGACATCAAATCAATATCAAGGAGCTATTTTCTTATTATATTACGTTGAAAATATTATATATAAAGCCTGATCTCTAAAATTCTCTTAAATCTCTAAAATCGGATAAGAGAACAAAATATTATTTTTTTTTTGTTTATACTCGAGACTATAGTAACGACGATTTTCGTAGAACAATAATAAATTCCAAGCTGCTTCGTATATACACATACATTAATGAAGTTTTCAATTTTATATGCAAGACACTTTTCTCACTGTCGAATAAATCCAACCGTAAATATTAGATCATCAGTAACATGCGTCGAATTTTGAGCATGTCGTAACGTTATAATTTTAATATTATATACGCTTATTACGGCACACCATGCGATTATAATTTGATCTTGCTGATTAATGTCTTTTTGATGTCTTAATTATCGATAGAAGGA
Organism: Trachymyrmex cornetzi; assembly: GCF_001594075.2. NCBI lineage: Eukaryota > Metazoa > Arthropoda > Insecta > Hymenoptera > Formicidae > Trachymyrmex > Trachymyrmex cornetzi. Next base: position 440,741 of record NW_017296636.1, on the reverse strand, counting down.
AATAATATTTACTTTGAAGTTAAACCAGAAAAAATTATTACGATCATGAACACATAAAAAAATCCTTTATATGCTATATTGTTATTATGGTTTAATCGAGTATTAAAAATTTGAAATTCAATAATATTTACAATAAAATTTGTTGCACAACTTTCCAATACAATGCAAAAATGTATCTTTTTAAGCTTATAATGCAGAATTTAAATGAAATTCCGAAATAAATCATATAATTGTCAATAATGAAATTTCGTCATTTTAAATATCTTTTATTTTAATTTGAATTAATAATGCTAAAATGAGATAGAAAAAAGTAGATGTAAAGTATTACATACCCGACATGCACAGGATGCCTATTGATGTCTACATTGTCTGGTTTAAGATTGGCCGCGTTTGTACGTTGATAATGTTCTTTCGTAATCATCTCTGTTATGGTTGGCGCTAGAAAACACATTGCCATGCACGTTAAATTTATTTTCCAAGGATGAGCTAATCTGATTAACGCAATGTGCAGAGTAATCGAACGTTCGGTTCTGCGATACGTAGCAGAATATTAAGTGTTACAAAACATACAGTTACTATCTCGCGTTCCTCGTGTAATCTACCAATATAGCAAAATTATCGAATTATCAGTAGAATTATATAAACAATGGATAAGATAGATAAAATTGCTTAAAAAATAATATCGCGACAGAGAAAATATGTAAATGTAGAATAAATTCCAAATCTAATTTTTAGCAAAATCACTAATAACTAATGCTCGAAAGCACAGATAACGACTTGATAATATTACTCTGATATCTAGCGAAACGTGAGGACCAACTATATATTTACTTACCTCCGGAATGTCGATTATCTCTCTCGTCGTCCGTCACATTCACGCGCATCGAGTCATCTCCCATGGACTTCATGTCATCAACAGTCATGTATCGGTACTGCTGTTGGTCGCTGAGCATTGGATCTTCACCTGCGATAAATATTAGACTTAATAATGCAAACAGAATGACATAGATATGTTCGTAAGAGCGAGAGAGTCCGAAGAGACGAACGAGACTTTCATATTTTGGAGTATTGTCGAGTTCAAATAAATTGTACGATATGTGAAGATATATTCTCTACGGAAGTATGCGTACAAGTGAGAATATGAGTTATGTGAGCCTGCAAATAAGGAAGAAACCATCGCCAAATACGTTGCAGTGAAGCTGAAAAAGCGATATATGTAGTTTGATGTTTCTGTAGGGGAGCACGTGGCTTGTCTAATGATTTTGTCTTAAGAATTTTTGCTAAATAAACCAAAACTGTGTACGATCGTCGCTGGAAGGATTTAGTTCTATTAATTCTTGCATGTATATACGAAACATTATCACGTCGGATTAAATACATCGGACGGTTTTTAATTATTTCAATAGTGTTCTTAAGTGTTTTCAAATCGCAGACACCACTCGTTGATCCGAATGGAAAACAGAGCTGTTATAATGTTGTGCAGTTATAATCGTTACGTTTAGTCTTGCAAAATATTCTGAGTCGTTTACAGCGTTGCTTTCACTTCAACCCCATTTATCTTTATCATATAACAAAAATTATTGTTATGTAAAATATAATCTCCTTCTCAAACAAGATATTTGTGTAACTACACTAATTGTAAGTCATAAAAGTTTGTAATTTATACATTTTGTTTTGAACATCTGATGGAAATTAAGCTACGCGATTTAAATGAATCCTTTAATAACAACGCGACAAAAACAGAATGAGATTATAGAGAATTCAATTATAGAGAAAAATTGTTTCGTACGTAATGAAACTAACTATAAATGCAATGATAAATTGTAGAAGCGTTTATTAAAACTAGTAGCATATTTCATCGATAAAGTTACACTTAAAGTGAATGAATTTTTTCTTTTGCTCACTTAATCTGAATCTAATCAAAATTCAAAACCACTCCCACATCAGATATTTCGTTCAATTTTATATTAATATAAAACAAACACTTGTTAATGACGTCTAATAAAGACCAGGCTGCAGCCAATTTTATTAAAAAAACTGGAGAGGAGGAGGTTTGTGGGTGTCGCGAAACACGTCATACCTTCTGTCAATTGGGGTCACGGTTGGGTACACCTCACACCCAAGAGGCACGCATAAACGAGCGTTATTCGCGATAGGATGGAGGTTGGATAACGTATACGAACCGTATCACATTTTTCATACGACTGAGACGCTCGCTTTATGAGCCTGCGTTATCAGATGTTCCAAGAATGTAGACCATGATTATCTAATGAACGGTCAGCCTACAAATTCGCCTCCCACAACGTCTTTCGTACCGTTACTACCATAATCACAAATTAACTTCGCGTGGCTTAATACATGCAGATTGAGAATTTTTCGAGTTGGAAAGAAACCTCGACGCGCGTTAATTGTGTTTAACAACCGCATTTTTTCTTAAGAATTATTCCGCTAAATATTATATTTTCTCATCTTCGGTATCTCTCTTGTGAGAATTATTATCTCTCTGAATAGAATCGCCTATGACTAATGCGAAAAAAATCTTAAAAGCAAAGGCAATTAATAAACATATACGTGCGGCAGAGATTGTTGCAACAGCGTTGCTAGAAATGTATAATAACAACCAAAAATTAATATAACATCAAGAATATTGTACAAGAAATATAATAAAAAATATTACTTAAAATGTTATAAAAATATATAATAATAAAAAAGAAATCAGAAGGAGCAGCTAACGATAATCTGGAATATCAATTTCTTCATCGATAGCTTAATATTTAACGTGGTTTTTCAAATTCAAGTGATTTAAATTTCGCTCAGTTTCATTGTTTTTCGGCGGAATGCAACGAATTTGATGTAAATATCTTTGGCACGCCGACGTCCACGTTCTTCGAGGACATTCCTGATCTACATTTCACGACGATTTCGGCGCAGTTCTAGGAAGATCTGACCCAGTTTTGCCATTACCCCATTCTCTTATGGTTCGCCCATGACGTGACGTCAAGAGCTATCCGCGGAACTTGTGGTGTTGCTCGTTAACATCTAAAATTAATGTAAACATTCGAAACGGACGATGATACCTCGTGCCGCCGTAGAAAATTGTAACGTAGAAGCGCTAATTTTAACAATGTTCAAGGACACGATAGCCAAAGAGCTGTGGCGATTCCGCTTCTCCCTTTTCCTCTCCATTCTCTCTCTCTCTCTCTCTCTCTCTCTCTCTCTCTCTCTTCCTCTTTCTTTTTCTCTTCCTCTCTTTTTCTTGAAAAGCTTCTGCTTTTGACCTATATCTTCCGTTGCAAACTACGCCAGCGAAATGGCAAGCTACACAATCATCACGTCGAATCTCGTTGAGTGCAGTTAAAACGTTGACGTGCGTCATGTACGAGAATAGTACATACTAATCGCAATCAAAGAGAGAGAGAGAGAGAGAGAGAAAAAGACACCGCGCTTGTTTTAAGCGCGGGAACTAATCGGATCGGTGCCGCCATTCGTAAAACCGCCGATGAAAGATTCAACGGTGCACGTTCAGGGACGAGAGGGCAGTCGAGGCGTGCCGGAAAAACCTTCTTCGATCGCGTAACACCGACCTTTTTATTCATGCGGCGTAATCGTGTCGCCGCAAAATCACGTTGTTCCAACGACACGCGACGAAATACATACGTTTCGACGATCGTCAGTTTTGATCGCTAAAATCCGCATTCGTAACGCAGAGAAACTTTTCTCGCGACGCGTCTTCTCCCGCGTCCGCTGCAATTATTTATCGATTTATCATATCGCTCGCCTTGATCCGCGCGTATCACTGACAACGTTCCATAAAAAGTGTACAAACTTTAGAAATCTTGCAAAATAAGTCGCCGTATCAGAATTTATTTTAGACTCGAGAGATTCGACTTCGTTCGAGAGACTTTATTCCATTAAATAATCCTGATCGATCCGGATAAAAGGCGGGAGATGCAATTAATTTCCTTCGGCAGCGTTCCTTCCGACGCTCAAGGAGAAGCGAGAGAAAAATGCGGAAGCGGTTCGATCTTTCGCAACACCACTAGACGTGATATCTTTTCACGGCGAGCTTCGTCGGGATTAACGGAGCATTTATTAACGCCGTGAGGCCATTAACGGGACGATATTTCCTCAATGCGTGATGCTTGTTATCCGTTCAGCAGTTACTCCAGTCCGACCGACCCAGTTACTCGCCGCTCGCAACGGCAATTAACCCGGAGGCTACGATACGCGACTTTATCTCGGCTGTGCGCGTAGAGGCTAAAAATATTCGGCGGAAGAGCCGAAAGTCCGTCGATTCACGGGTGCGCTCCTCTTCCGACTTCCGGCGCCCTTGAACGCCTCTCGACCGCCTC
>NW_017296636.1:412319-436286 GCF_001594075.2 Trachymyrmex cornetzi | reverse complement strand
GAGAGGACCTCGTCGCTTCATTGTCGCCGCATTCGCGCGCGTAGTAACAGTAGCCGTATCGTAACAGTAGTAGCGTATCATCGGGTCACGTTCCTCGGTCCGCTCTATTAAACGCGACGACGCCGACGACTCGACGCGGCCGGAATCACGATTCACGGCGTCCGCATTCGCTGTCCGGATCTTCCGGCGTCGCAGGAAGACCAGGAAGACGATCGTAGCGATCGTACCTGATCCCGTTGCGCGATAATCACAGCGTCCGCTCTGTCTCTCTCACTCTCTTTCTTTTTTCCTTTCTTTCCCTTCTGACTTTTGCCTTCGCGAGCGGACGGACGGACGATACGCTTTCCGCGGATGCAACGCGTGGCACTGAACGCGCGGCGCAAGCCAGCGAAACGCGCGCTGCATGCGAATCATGTTTTTATCCCGAGTCTCGCGAGTCTGGCGATACCTCGCGATGCGAAGTCGAATCTTTATCCGCTCATTCGTTCGTTCGCGTCTGTCCGCTCGTTCGCGGCTATCGCGTGAATTTTACGCTAATCACACGTTGAGACGCGCTGGTATCAGGGCAAGAAACGGAGGTCTTGTCTGCCAATTAACTCGCATTATCCACGCGACGACAAACGGTCACAAACGCGAAATCGAATGGAAAATATGGATATCGTCATCCACATGCGAGCTCTATATAAGTCCGAAGGAAAATGCAAATGCAATCTACGAACGACGCGGCATTCAACGCAATCAAGCTTCGAGCGTTAATTAACGCGGCAAATAATATACTCGCGTCGAAATAATAAATACTGCTTTTCTCTCGCAACCGTAAAATTATTTCGCATAACTGCCTCTGTACCTCGTACATCGTGCAGAAATACACGGGAATTCGAACAACAGTGGCATTCAGTGCTAAATGCGCGCTGAGAGAGCGTCCCTCGAAATCAGGGACGATTCTGTGGTTTGCGGCGCTCCACAAAATTATGGCAGAGCGCAATCAGTTGTATTCAACATTTGTAACATTCACAATCAAACGTGTTAAAAAAAAGAGATGATAAACGACACTCAAAGATATACTAAATTAATAAGTTGAAAAATTATTAAGAAAGTTCTCTTCGAAATCTCTGGCATTAGCTTCCCTTAATTTCTCTTTTTTATCTTTATCCTTCGGCCCTTCAATCGCTGAAGCTTTATCATTCTTTATCTGCATCCCAGTGGATTAAATTAAATAACGTGATTCTAAATATATAGATCTCACTTGCTCTTCTCCACGTTTTTAAAAACATTTTCAATTTTTTATTTTATCGGTAATAAATACTCAAATATTCGAGGGGGTAACCACTAGCTGAAATATTGTCCCACGGATTACATGATTTCATCTGATTACAAATAATTTTTTTCACTACTATGAAGTAATTTGGTAAAATATACGATTTTATTTAACGTTATACAATAATTTCTCGTGGTTGCATATGTAATTATCGGATTATACACACATAGAGATTTTATATAAATTTTATAATGATTTTGAGGATTCTGTCCCACGATTACATTAAGTGGTTACCCCTCGCAAATATTATTACAAAGAAAAGATCTTTTCCGGAGTCGCAAATATTTTTGGATATTTACGATAGAGCATAAAAAGGGAGTCTTGGGAGAATATCGTGGATCTTAAGTCGCGACCCGAATCTCAATATCTGCATACGCATTACGCCCGAGGATGTTCGTCATTCACTTCGCGGACGACGCGCCTCTGATTCCAAACAATGAGCTACAGAGCACGAGCGTTTAGCTTTCATTAACGAACTTGCGAAAACACGGTCGCGTGGCGCGATACGGCGTGGTCTGTTATCTCTTCGTAAGCACTGATTATCACGTAATAGTAACACCGGCGTCAGTAAATACACAACGAAGAGTAACACGTGACGGTTGTACATGTAACGTGTTGAACATGTGTTATCCCTCTAGGACGAGAACGTTTCGAGATATTTCGGGATGTATCGACGTATGTTTTAGCACTTTCAATTGTCTGTCCGATTCATCCTGCATTCTTGTGCCATACTGAAATATTTACGTAAATCGTAAACTTTTTTGCTACTTCAACAAATTGTTTATATAAAAATGTAAAGATCTTGTATTTTGTATAATAGAATTTTGGAAACCTCATTATTTCGAATAAACTAAAGACTTTTACGTAATAAAACTGTTTAATGAAAATATAATAATATTATATGGAAAATTCCTTCGAGCTAATAATTTAATGTAGATTTTCAAGATACTTATTAATATGTGTGTGTAATTAAATATTTAAATAAACCAAATATTTAAAATTGTAAATGCGATGAAAAAACTGCATCGCAAAATTTTAAGATGCATCGGAAAATTAGATCAGCTTAATTAGTATTTCAAGCTGATGACGTAAAACAACATAGACTTAGCAAGCTAGATAATGTTTAATTGAAAGAATGTGTTATGTCGTATGAACAAAGATTCGTGGGAAGTGAGCATTTAACGTTCATTAACGTTAAGTACGTTACTTAACGTTGAGAAAACAAAGTCGCGTGGCACGATACACGTTATCGTTTTGTAAGCATTGGTTATCGGAGAAAACTTAAGCAATCATATTGTGTAGAAAGAATTGTTTACATCACTTTTGCGCATCGCGATTACATCAATTTGCAATTTACTTATTGTTAGCTGTGATGATTACATAGCTAACAATAAGTCGCTAATTCGAAGCTGCAACTTTATTCGAAACTGCGTAAATGAGCTTAAAATCCTACTTCAAAATCTTTCGATATATAAGCTATCTACTGTATCCAAGTTCGTTTATATTTTATATAAAATTACATTTGCTAATACGTAACTTTATTTTTACAAACTTTATCTGAAACTGATCAAAGGAAAGAAAGTTAAAAGTGATTTTTCATTTTTTGAAATAGCAAATATATGTAATATAGTAGGAAGATTTCTGGGACGTACACTCTAAATTTCCTACAGTGAAATCTCACTCCATGAAAGTGAAAATGCAACCACCCTTGAAAAAAAGTGAAAATATTTCACTTCTTGAAAAAAGAGTGACGATCTTCACTCTTTTTAGAGTGAATTTTCATTTCAAAAAAGTGAAATCCCATTCCAAAAAAAGTAAGATTTCACTCTAAAAAGAGTGAAGATTGTCACTTTTTTTTCAAAAAGTGAAATATTTTCACTTTTTTTCAAGGGTGGTTGCATTTTCACTCTCTTGAAGTGATATTTCACTGCAAGAAATTTAGAATGTAATTAGTTCAATTAGTTACAAAAAATTCTTGGACTTAGATTGGAAAATTTATAAAGGATCAAATCACACAAAGCGTAACATATAATCCTAAAGGAATCCGAATACATCCCACTTGTCATTCTCGATGTTTTTGAAGCCCTTTTAATTTTTTATATAAATTTAAAGTAATAAATATTCGAGTATTATTATTTCAAGGTTTTACATTACGCGATCTGTTTAATTTTTTATATAAAAATAGCGGCATTTTCTCTCAAGCGATGAAAGAATTAAAGGGAAAAATTGGCGTTCGTCTGTTTCGCGATTTCCGCTTGCGCAAGCGATCGGATCAGATCGGATCAGGAGACTCGCGTTCGAATATTGCGGACAGACGGCTGCGGTGGCATAAGCGACGGTGTAACGCAACAGATGCACGATATTTACATAATACGTCACTGTTCCTGCTGCCACACCCGCACGGACAGCCGCACGTGAATCCCTTTTTCTTCGCTCTTCCCTTGGCCATGTTCGCCGATGCGTTTCTCTTCACTCTCTCTTTCTTTTCCTCTCTTGTAAAATTCCTTCCGACGAATTTCCCTAGCCTGGAGGAAGCGTTCCGTATCCTCTCGAGCGTCGTTAGCCCACTGATGCACTATCGCGACGAGCCATTCGATAGACCGACCGTCCGGAACTTTGCATGCAATGCGTGCAGCACTCGATATGCAGGTGGCATGGAACGAATAGAAATGCAGCGACCCGCTTATTTTTCGATATATATTTCTAATTTTTTACTACAAGATTTTTACCGCGCACCGACGGATCGTAAGGTGATAACCGGCAACGTGTCGCATTTTCTTTCATCTTTGTTTTCCAGAAAATCGATCGACGCGTTCTCGACTCGCTGTTTCGTTTCTTATCGCACGACGGCTGATCAGCCGTACGGCTTATCAGCTCCGTAGGCCGTGGCCTCACTTTGAATATCGCGCACTGGCACACGGTCGATGGGACGACCGGCGGCTAAGCATCCACTCGATTAGATCCAATTCGTTTAATTACGTTAAGCGCGGGCGCGTTGAATACTTCCTTTATTTTCGCGGCGGTGCCGGTGCCGGGTGGCGTCGACGGGGGTCAGGAACAGCGACTGTTCAAGGAAGATTGATACAGGTTCAACTCGCTACGAACGTGACCTCATTCCGTGAATCACCAATTTTATAATAGTAGCTGCCTTTGAGCTTTTCCCGCCACTTTATTTACCGTGCCGGAGTAGCCATCGGCATCACGGCGCCTTTCTTTACCGTTGAGAAGAATCGACGAGAACACGCGAGGGGAACGATTTATTTCGCTAGCGATTTATGTGATCAAATCGTAGCGGCGCCAATTAGTAGATAAAGCCAATTTATAACATATCACATCGACTTAGGTCAAAGTTCACCGTGCAAATGAAATTTGAAAGCTCTCAGGGCGAGATAACACGGGATCGATAGAATTACTACTTATTGTCGTTACTACTTATTGGCAGGATGGTCCTTTTTTGTTTGCGATACAACTAATTAATATTAAATTGTACGAATTTAATCATGATAATCACAAGTGACGATGCAGCTAATTCGAGCATTTAGCGGGCGAAACTATCCATTTCTTCTATGGAACGAAGAGTCGTTCCTTTCAGCAGTTTCCCAAATTCGCCGATATTATTTTTAGACGATTACGATCGACTCCGTTCGAAATGTGCTCGATAGACGCGATATTGTTCTTGCGGTAAATACAAGCGTGGGCGTCGACGCGTGCGTGAGTGCGTTACAATTCACACGCTTTATTTATTCTCTGTTTCTTCTCTTAATCGGCGGCCGCCGCGCCGCGCCGCGCCGCGCGTGTAACGTTATATAAATATGAGATTATTTCAGTCCGGGATCCGTGCGTTTGGCAGCACGCCAAGCGACAGGGGTTGGACTGACTGCACTAATAACGCGGCTGTGATACGCACGCCGGCCGTTGCATAACAGGTAGCTGAAGTGGAGGGCGGTATCGTGTGGTAGGCACAACTACAATGATGCTGACGACGACGTCGACGAGGACGACGTCGAAGCGCGCCTCGCCGCGGTCGGCTGGTATAACGATCGCGCAGCTCGTTATTATGTAAATTACGTTAACGGTAGCCGCCCGCCCTGTTCTTCGTTGCTTTTATAATGTACGTAAAGTCGCATCTCGCAACCAGAGAACCGCAACTAGAGTCCCCCCCTGCAGAGTTAAATTCGTGTGCCTCTCTACTTCCGGCGTAATTACGATTTGGTGGGTTCGCTTATCTTGACACGTGCACGTGCGTACTCGCGCGGAAGCTAGAAAAATCCGGGAATAAGTCCGGAGATTTCACTAGATTTTTTTAGCATAAATTAATTGAACCTAAATGTCTCAGGTGAACAAAATATGCAAAAACAATAAAAACGTAGTTTGTATTAAATATGGTATCCGCATAGAAAATTTTCTGAAATCTAAAATTCGATTCGATTTACTCAAAAGATCATGTATTCTACTTGATTCTATATAATTTATACACATGCATAGAGAAACCTTTTAATTTTGCTAAGAAGCTCTTTTCAGCCTTGTATCTCGAAGTGTCTGTTGTAAATATTGACATTGCAAAATTTGCATTTTTTATTATTCAGATTTTCTAAGGATGTCCTCTAGAATTTTTTATTTATTTATTATGGCAGTGAACATTCCGATACTCGTTTAACTCGCATTCTTTGAGATATTTGTTCCAATAAATAAGAGCAAAAGCAGTTCCTACGTTGTTTGTTGAAGCTGTGTAACGAAAGAATGCCGTCCATTTATCATATACGGGATAATGATAACGATCACATTAGTGATTGCATATTGCTTTTTATACAATAGTTATAAGATTGCATTGATTGCACCGAGAACGTGACACAATTGAAATTACACGTGCCGAGGTTTATGCGATCGTGAAGTATTCCATGGAAAAATTATGTAACAATATCAGAATTATATCACAAATATTCTGAATATGTCTGAACTTAAGATTATCCGCCTTTAAACGTTCCCCGTTAAGAAAAAGAACCTTAAGAAAATACAATAAAATACAATACTACATTAGATATGTTTAAATCCTTAAGGTATTACAGCGATATCGTTACGATCGTCTGAATCACGTATGTATCAAATTTCTCAGATTTTACATTAAAACAGTACAATATAATTATGTTATCAACAACACTGTTCTCTTATAGAGAATTTTCAATAGTAAAATAGTAAAATGTAATTTTATTAAAGGATGTCTTCTTTTAACATTTATAATTAAAAATCACGATGTGTAACTTGATATTTAGAATATAATTCGCACAGTGTAATTTCGTATATTATCAGACTGTTACTATCAAAAATAAAAGATTCAGGAGAGAAAAAGAGAGGATAATAGGAAGATGAATGCAAAAATAATAAATGTGTGACAAAAATAGCGGGCGAGGAACAGTTGTGTCTGTGCGTGTCTCTGTATGCAGATCTGATGTATGAAAGTTCGATTAGCTCGAAATGTACTCGTGAAAGAGTGGAACGTGATCCGAGATGCGGATGTACGAACGCTACCGGCGAAATAATAACGATGACGACGATGATCGATACTACGATGGTCGTATGCCGCTACGTCACGATGCTCTAATCGTCAAAAATAACGAAGCAGCTGCTCCCACATAGAAAACGTTCTACGATCTAATTGGGGCCCGATCTGATTTCTCAAAAGAATTATGGACTCCGTTTGGAAAATTTATGAAGATTCAGATCAGAAGCGCAATATTTTGCAAACGCGATCTTAAATTAAATTTAAAAAAAAGACAGTGAAATTTGAAAAAAGATCCCGCTTGCTCTTTCTCTATGTTTTTTTTAAGTTTTTTTTTAAGATTATTAAACAAAAATGTAATGTTATTATTATCTTGGAAAAATTTAAGAAAAATATTGTTTTATCTTTATTACATTAATATAAATGATTTAAAACTATTACTCCTGCTTATTTAAAGTGGATCATAATTTTTATTTCAATTAACATTTTTTGTAACTAATACTATTTGAAGTACTAATAATAAATAATTAAATATAATTACAGTCAATATATTAACGTAACTTTCATTCTCAATTTTATTGAATTCGATACTTTATATAAAAATGATGATGTAAAAGTATATCGATTTTCCCCGTGAAAAAAGAGGTAATTTCTGTTACAATTCTAGATAAAAAAAAACCCATATTTAAGATAAAAATGAATCAATATAAATTCTCTAATTAATATTAAGTATCGGTGCATCTTTTTAGATTGAATTGGCGTGTAGGTATTCTGATCGGAATCTGTATCGGAGAAGATTTAGAAAAATTTCTATGCGGGATGTCGCATCGGCAAAAGAACGACAATTAACAATGACACATCTTCTGACGATTACGTCGTTCTGCGACAGTGCTAGCGTGTACATACAATGTATTATCTACGTAATATTTTCCGCGGTGACGTTCCGTGTTGGAACGCGTGAAGACAGAGAGAGTGTAACAGAAACAGAGTACAGACAACTTACGGGTATAGGTCATTTGGCCCTGGTAGTAAGAAGGAAGGTACACGTGTTGCGCGTGCGGAGGCTGCCCGTACACATTCATGGCTGCCGTGCCGATTTCATCACCACCTACATACATCGTACACGCCGTCGAGGTAAGGTCATGGTTTCATCAGAACGCTAATTTTGCACCATATACACTGTTTGTTTGTTCTTTTTTCTAAGTTTCGCTCTCTATCACTGGGTTGTTAAAAAAAAAAAACTAACACCGAAGCTACACGCAGGAGTCAAGAATGAGATGTACGCGGATTCTGGCTTGTTCAATAAGCAGACAGAGAATCGTTAAGTTACGAATCAACAGAACTACATCTTTTATTTTTTGTTAGGCACGTAAATACGTCTTATAATTTCAAGATGGGATGAGGATATTTAAATGCCCCTACTGTCGGAAATAATTAAAACAACTAAATTTTGTATTTTAAAGAAAATTTTTACACACATTTACAAGCTCTGTATCAATATGTACATTATTAAATAAATACACGATCCTTTAATTTAATATATGATTTAATATATGATAATATATATCTTTAATATCAAGTTGATCGTTAGTAGTCAACAATAATTAGACAATTCCGAATCCTGTTCTTCTTGTTGAAAATACTTGATTCGTATTTTATTCTTAAATATGTATACCTGATCAAAGTTTTAAGATCATTTACTCTTTAGTTTCAATAAAAATATAATATACAACAACCCAGTGAATATTGGCTAAGTGCATGCTTTTGCAAAATAACATAAACGCAACAATCAAGCAAATGATTCCATTTAACATTTTGATATCCATTTGATAACTTTAACGGATAACTAAGAAACTGAATCTTTGACAGATAGAGCTAATTTTCTCTTTTTGAAATTTGGAATTCTATTTATCTCGACTATCTTGTACAGTTTATATCGTTGTGGTTGTGTGGATCGGGAAAGGATATCAGTTTCTATTGGGTAGCCAACTTCAGTTTCATATGCTAATGGTGTTTTTGTGTCATGCACGCGGACATGCGACTGTTTTGTTCTCAGAACTCTATTGCTAATTCATTACTTCTATCTAATCTTCATATTACTTCGAATTGATTAAATATTTACCCGTCAATAGACATGTAAATACTTGTACTCCTACACTTTTTTATTTTTCGTAACTCTTTAATATTAAGTTTCCGTAATTCTCCTCCATGCAATGACTCATTAAAATTTTATCTTTTTGGCGTGCAAATACTGTATCTACCAAAAAGCTTTATCTTTGTAGTTTTAAAACCTATACATCTTATTTTACCTATAAATACGCGATAATATATTGCGATAACGTGCTTCTTGCGCAGTTATATAGATATATTTAGAAAGATATATAATTTCGCCTTAAGGACTAAAAAAGTTCGTTAGGTACTGTCGTTTCTATGTGTATTATCAGCTTAAGCAAAAGCATTATTGTGCTATTAATTTTACTTTCTCTCACATGTATCAGCTCTATTTTATGTTGATGCCAAAATTCGAATATGCAAGGCAAAATAATTATGTTAAGCGATAAGCTGTCAGAATATGTTTGTAAAATTTATTGCGATATCAGAAACAAGCTGTTTTTAGAACAATTGCAACATTATCAATATCTTATGCATACACGCTTGTTAAATTTTTTATAAGTTTGTTTCGTTCCAATATCGCAAATCTTCATCATTAAATTATGCAGCAAATAGAGATAGTATAAGCAGCAAAAAGATATTAGTGATTAAATACGAGTACTTACCGCCCTCGTCTTCGCTGTCACTCATAAATGTCTCCTGCATGGATTCGGGTGCTTGAACTCTGTATTTCTCTTCAATAGTAACGGTATGAGTTGTTGTGATGATAGTCTCTGTGACAACTTTCAACGTTTCAATGACACTTATATAACCGAGCTTTTGTGCGATATCTAAAGCAGTCTGTCCGTTCTGTGAAAAAATAATTTACATCGAGTACGATTATATTGTATTCTGATAACTTTCAACGAATTTCAATGTAAAAAACATAGAATAAAACTTACGTTGGTTACAGCATTCGGTTTAGCTTTACTCTCCAACAACAAGTTAATAACAAGTGTATGTCCTTGTTGCGCGGCTTGATGAAGAGGAGTATAACCAGCATTGGTGCTGCTGTCAACAGCAGCACCAGATCTTAAGAGAAATCGTACCATAGCTGCCTGACCAAAGTGAGACGCCACGTGCAATGGCGTATATCCAGCCTAGAGAAAATACAAGACATAAGACCTCTTTATGTATTATTGGATGTAATATCTGTTAAATGATTAGATTTAATTTTATACAATTTCACGAACTATTTTACTATTCAATCCAATAAGTTTTATTTGGAACGAGATGCTTTAAGTCCAACAGCAGTCACATTACTACACAGTGTTATGGAGATAGGTGTTATTTCGAAGTTATCAATGGACAATATAGAGCAATGAACAATCACTTGTGAAGATTACGTCATCTACGATAATTTAATTATGTATAAAGTGCTAACATACTGTAACTAAAAACACAATCGCGTTGATATTACCATGATCAGAACAAATACTTATTTTTGATTACGTGAGTTACTTTGATAAGTTTACGTGTATAATACAAAAAAGCTTATTAATTATGTTACCTTAGTTTTAGCGTCAATCTGAGCACCATTCTTGACAAGAATGGATGCGACGTTCACTTTATCTTCTTGTGCGCATAAATGTAGAGGCGTAAGGCCATTCTGTAAAGTGTAAAAATAAATATAACGTAAGATTTTATAAATAAAAGTTAATTGAAAATTACATCGTGTTCCTTTTTTATCTACCTTCGCTTTGTGATTTGTGTCTGCTTTATGCTCGATAAGAAGGGTTGACATATCAGTATGGCCTTCTTGTGCGCTCAAATGTAACGGTGTAAAACCCGCTTTTGATTCTGCATTAGCTTTCGCTCCGTATTCCAGCAAAGTAGTTGCAATATCCATCTATTGAAAGCAAAAGTAATTTTATTTGCTATCATTCTTAATAATTACCGTTGTGTGATCGTACCTGATTTTTGCGTGCAGCGATATGCAATGGTGTATGGCCATTCTTAGCCATAGCATGTGGTGAAGCTCCTTTATCGAGTAAAAGTAAAGCCACGTTTTGATGATCGTAATGAGAGGCTACATGAAGAGGCGTTACTCCGTTCTGCACAGACCGACAGATAAAATAATGTGGCATGATGCGTGCAAGTTAACTATTCTACAATTAATTTGATCTTTAAATGCTAAATTTAAAAAGTGCTTACCTTTCCTTGAGCGTCAACAGGCGCATTCTTTTGCAGTAACAATCGAGCTACGTTCATATTGCCGTACTTGGCCGCTAAATGCAAGGGAGTAAATCCTTTCTTGGTCGTTGCGGTAAGCGAGGCGTTATTTTCTAATAAAACGGATGCAACCTGTGTGATCATAGAAACACGTTATGGAAGAAATCTATCTCTTATGTTATATATGTAACATTTTATAATCTTACCTCCTCCTGGCCTTCTTTAGCAGCGATATGAAGCGGTGTATATAAATCCTTCGTTGTAGCATCTACGCCCGCACCATGCTGCAGCAGTAACATCACAATATCGACGTTACCCAGACGGGAAGCGACGTGAAGCGGTGTCTGTTCCTCCTACGAATAATTCGCATTTCTTTATATCTGCTTTATTGTATAACAAATCCATCTTTAGCGATAAAAGCTACTCATATTAATTATTATTAATCAAGCATGGTATTTACTCTTGCTCTAGCGTCGACTTGGGCGCCGTTTCTAAGAAGTATCCTAATAATATCAGTTTGGTTCGCCCTGGCCGCTAAGTGTAATGGCGTTTCGCCTCTTACTGTCGGTATATCAGGGCTAGCTTCGTGTTGTAGTAAGTAAATCACGATATTCATACATCCCATAAAACTCGCTACGTGTAGTGGAGTTAATCCAGACTGTAAAACAATATATATGACATTAGTCATTTTCCGCATATATTTACAATCATACAGTCTCGTAAACATTAGGAATATCTAAGTATGTAATGCAATAAGTAAAGCTAAGAGAAACGTGAGGAGAAGAATTTGAAAATGTTATACCTCAGTCGTAGCTTCGATGCTCGCTTTGTGCTTCAGGAGGAGTTCGACGACTTTTATACGATTCTTCTTGCATGCGATATGAAGAGGGGTAAATCCGTTGAGCGCTCGTGCATTAGGATCGGCATTTCTATCAAGAAGTAATTTAGCTACGCGTACGTGACCGCAGTGTGCAGCCACATGCAGCGCAGTCAAATAATCCACCGTCACTTCGTCCACGGGTGCACGGTGATACAATAAAATTCTCGCGGCGTCAACGTGATCCCCTTGAGAAGCCATGTGTAACGGGGCAAGACCATTCTGTCAACAAAAACCAAATGATAATTAATCTTGGCAAGAGGGAAACGTTTTGCATGCGGTCGATTCAGTTTGTACCTTCGTTTTTGAGCCAATGGGTGCTCCCTTCTCAATGAGAATATCAACTACTTCGTGGTGACCGGATCTGGCCGCGCAGTGCAGAGGAGTTAAACCATCTCTCGTTTTCGCTTCGATGTTTGCTCCCTTGCTCATGAGGAGATTAACCATTTTAATCTTACCCCATTTCGCAGCCACGTGCATTGGCGTGATATTGTGCTGAAATTGTAAAAAGAGTATATTTAGAGTATTTAGACCATTTCGATAATATTTTAATCCTTCTTCTTCTCTGTAAAAGTTATGTACCTTTGCAGCAAAGTTAACATCCGCGCCTTTGTCATAAAGCAAGGAAGCGATTCGGTCGTTGCCATAGTGTGCGGCTATGTGAAGTGGAGTGAAACCGCTTTTCGATGTTACATCGGGATTATGGTCGTTCTATAGAATGAGAGAAGAATTAAAGAGATTATACAAGGACTAATTTCTATCTATTACTATTATCGTCTAAAATACGAGTCGTGATTGACAAAGCGTTACGATAACTCACTTGTAAAAGTAGGGCAGCCGCTTTGCAGTCGTCTTTCTTAGCAGCGATGTGTAGGGCAGGCAGTCGAACTTTACCACGGGTGTCATTTTCTAATAGAACGGCCACTACCTTGTCGTGACCCTGTTGCATAGCCACCGCCAATGGAGTGAAACCGTCCTGTACGAAGAGAAACGTGCATATTTAATAATTGAAATAGATTATGAAACAATAATTTAATTAAAAATAAAATGGAGGTTTGTAAAAATAATAAATATATTTAAAAAGTTTGACAACGACGAGAACTCGTTGATAAACGATGGAACAGCATTTCACACAAACCTCTGTGGCCAATGTTTGATTCGCACCCTTACAGAGGAGGTACTTGACCACAGAGTCATGATTTTCCTGGGCAGCCATGTACAGCGGTGTGAACCCATTTTGCGATTGTGCATTCACAGAAGCACCTCGTTGTACTAGCACTTGTACCACCTCCTCTTGTCCAGCTGAAAGAAAATATCAGTGTCACGCGAATTATTCGTTTCGCAAAAATCGATCTCGCACTTTGCAATGCGAGATCGCAAGCCACAAGAGAAATAAATGTTTATTTAAAAGCATTCGCGTCCTTGTCCTGTATGCATTTAACAAGCGACGAGATCCATACGAGTAAAGATAGGATGAGAGAAAGAAAAAGAGACAGAAAGATGAAGACGTGTACACGCTTACCAAGAGAAGCTATGTGCAATGCCGTGTTTCCCTTTTTGGTAGCGGCGTCCACAATTGCGCCGCGATTTAGGAGTTCTCTCACGATTTCCAAGTGGCCGTCTTTAGCTGCCAGGTGCAAAGCGTTTAAGCCATTCTGCAATATATAAAATTCATACTCGTTAAGGAGTGATTCTTCTCAAGATCGAGAAAATACATGGTTGTGCGCTACTTCAAAATCCACGGGAAACGACAGATCAATTTACTTACGGCGTTAGAAGCGTTAATATCTACTCCAGATTCCAAGTATTCTAAAACTTTCTCGAGTTGCCCAGCACGAGCTGCCCGTAAAAATGCAGTACTAGGATCACTCTGAAAAAAGATAAAATATGCTATTTAAAATCTGAAGATAAATTATATATATTCAAATAAAATTTGGAAAACCTTCATGTTCCTTCATGCATTCGCATTTTTTTATCTGTTATATTTGTATTTTTTTTTCATTAAATCAAATAAATTTAAATACGTAAATATTGTTAAATAAATAAATTTAAATATTACAGCCACATACAAATATCGAAGCAAACATTGGATGCTCATTCAAGGTTCTCTTGTGCAACTTTCTTTTTTTCCTTTCGAGAGTTAGATCCGACTATTTTATTTTCTTTTTTATCTTGAATAGGACATAAAAGTATTATATTTCAAAACTCACTTATCGTAAAATTTTACGTTTTCGTTATATACGCATGTAAAAAAAAACTCAAATTTTTTTAAAACGATCCTATAAATGTTATACTTTTAATCAGAATCTGTATAGATTTTACACAATTCTTCAAGATTTTTTGGAAGAAAATTAAATTAAATTTTAATCAGATCCTAGAAATCTTTTTACGTAGTAAAGTTTTTGTGTCGTAAACGGCAGTGCTTAAGGGATTTGCAGCAAATCAAAGTTTATCGGGCTTATTCGGATATTCTTAGCATTTCTGCGATGCGACATAATTAGTTCATTTACAGGAATGCAAGGACACGTAGGTGTAGAATTCTACACGCAAATGTATTTCTAGGAATTAACGACGTGTAATCTGCTGCGAGAGAGAAGAGGAGGAAAATAGAGATTATCCCACGTACACATAACGTTAACGATGTAAGATATCTCATTATCAGCTAAAAATTTTTCCAAGAACATATACAGAAACATGCTTCAGAAACGTATTCAAAATTCAACAACAGAATTGCTGGAAAAGATCTAATTGTCAATTCAGATAATTAATTTCTAGAAATGCATGTGTTTGATACCTAAACAACTTTGTGTTTTCACAGAACAAAAAGATTTCAAATGATTATTACAATTGATACAACTATATAAGTGTTTCGTCATTAAATCGCAAATTTCTTTTAATGACTTTATAATATTTTTTTTATGTCTATTCTTCTTTACTCATGTATTCAACAACTTTAATATATGTAAAAAATCATTTGATCTTATATCTCGTTTCATGCATTTAAACATTTATTTTCGTCCCAGTTTCTTGTCAAACGTATTCAATACAATCGACATTAATTCCGGAAAGTAGATGAGTCACGTTGACCGGCTTATTTTGGATCGTACAATTCGCGGGTAATTAACTGTAGATCTAGAACGCGTGAGGCGCCGCGCAGTCTGTGACGAAAGCTGACAGAAATCCGACTATCTTTGTCTATTCCCACCCTTGAGTCGACCCCTTTTTCCTGTGTTCGAACCCTCGTATTCCGAGTGGATATGTACCAGATATCCCCTACCGCAACCTATATTCAACTGATTCTACAGGATATTGCAGAGCCACCGGATGTCTCTTTTAACCGCAACCTCTTTTCGACTACTTTTGTAGTCACCATTTACCATTTCAATTCTATCATACATATTTATATGTGGATAGTTACGATTCGAATTAAAATTCTACTTTGTCAATACGAGTTGAAATTGGCTGAAGAATATGATGTTGTCATTAATCTTTCCGCTTCTAAAGTTTACTTCGAAAGTCTCCTGTTTTTGCTTCTAATTATTGGAAGATTGTGGGCGCTTAAAAATGTTTGCGTTGAGAAAAGACTCCAAATCGACCAAAAAATTTACAATGAAAATAATGACGGTTTTAAAAACATCCTGTACGTTGAAATATATCTAATAGTCTGGGATGAAAGCCAAGTCAAGCCTGAGTCAATGGACAAGAAGCAATCGCACATTCGGCTTACATGGAAGACAATAAATATCAGGATTGTTACAATCTCCAAGTAGAATGTCGTGCAAATATCCTTGGGTGATATACAGAGACAGAAACTACGTCAATGTAACAAACGCAAATATTTGTAGCATGTAGTTACAAAAGCCTCACAATAGAAGCCATAAAATGCAGAGGACAAGAGTAATCCGTTGAAGTTTCAAAACAACATACAGCTTTCTAGTACATAGTCCAATCCTATTAATATTACCAAGGAATAATCCTGCATGTGTAAATATAATTTTCTCATGAAATAAATTGATAAACACTTTATTATAAGATTAAAAAAAGAAAATAGAGCTTTGAGCCAACATTAGACGGTTCTTAACTTGCGTTAGAATTCAAAATAGAATTTTATTTTTAATTTTATATATATCATATATATTTTTATATACATACAGATATATATTTCTGATATTTATTTTATATACGTATGCATTCTGATATTTCCAATGTTTTTCGTAATAAAGATTATCTGACTAAAAGAAAGGAAATTATAAATAGAACGTCTCCCGAGTTATGCAGACGAGTGGGCCTTTCCGTTTCGTGACCGTAATTAACTGCGGAAACATACAATATCTCGAGTATCAGATTGTTGGCGACCGTTATATAAAATATTGCGTGTAGAAACGACGCAAACTGGACAGCTTTGTGAGCGCGGTGGGAGTTGTAACGGTGAACCTACTGCAGCGTACCGCGACCGTAGGTGGTTTTGCCGAGACGCAAACGTTTTATCGTCATGCGCTCGAAGCACTCGCCTGACGATAAATCGATAGTTAGTTCTTCGCTGCTTTTACACTCGTACACGACTTGTCTCATCGCTTTTTGCTAATGTCGAGTGTCATTTACATGGGAAATAAAATATCTTTTTTTTTATCGTACATGGTTGATTGTTCGATGTAATTAGGAGATCTCGTTGTCTGAAATATCAACAATTATCCAATTGAAGTCCGTTTGACTTGTCAGTTTTCGTAACGAAATGTACGTAAAGATACAAAGATGCGATAATTTGGTGTTTTAAATATTTAAATGCTAGGAGGAGGAAACGGAGAAGAAAAGTGTAGTTTTATTTACTAAAAATATAAATTCGGAACAGTCTTATATTCTGTACTATATACTACGTGCTTTTTGCTGTAACAAAATTTCATAAAAGTTATGACATCGATATATTTATTTGAAATTTATAAGCGGTGGGCAAGGGACTTTCTGTCGTTAACACAACGTTGATCTAAGATTTTCAAGAGAACGAGGCGTAAAGGTAGTATCGAGTTACGCCCGTTTAATTCCAGAGTATCTCATTTCGCTTACTCTACAAGAGAGATTTATTTGTCAGGCTTTGATACGTATGCCAGGCAGAAATTAGAGAAGCAAATAAAGTTCGCGTCACAGCAGTCATTATCACATCTAATCGCGTCGTAAAATAAAACTTGCCCGTGGTAATATATTCTGGTAAATAAAACGAATGCTACGTTTTTATCTGCCAGACGCACAGCGCGAATCGATTGTCGTGATCTGGCGTGTCGTATCGACTTGCTGGCGCGATATTTTTCTGAATGGTCAACAGACGGGATATCTCTCGTAAATAAATCCTTCGTTGTATTCATACACCACAAAACGCACGAGACATATACTTGATACACGCTGAGAGAATGTTGAATGAATAAATGTGCAATACCGTGTAACACCTCGTACGCTTAAATTAAAAAATTTTTTTAATTAAGATTACAGAGAACGAGAAAATTAAAAAATGAGAACAACAGTTTCTTTGAGGTTTACGTATTAAGTTGTACTTAATAACAAATAACGTGACTTAGAAAGAAGTATAAAAAATAGAATATTCAATTTTTCACAGTCTGCTTTTGTAACGAAACATTGCGTCACTACTCGAAATATTTATGTTAAACGTATCTCATCAGCAATACTAATTTCTTTATCGCCTATCTAACAAAAAAAACTATGTAATATTTATATACATATATATAGGACGACTCAATAATATCTATGTGCGCAATACAAGATAACGAACTTGTGACAATCTTATATATAATGGAGAAAGCCCAGCTATATTTGATCCTCGTTGGTACGCAGAAGCTGACGAATGTGTTCACTGGGTGCACGCCGGTGTTACGTATGCAAGGGAATCTGCTTCACGCAGACTGCACAAGTACGTCTTAAATAATTCAGCAGGCCGTTAGTTTCTCATGTAAAAGATATCTCCTTCCGCGTCCACTTCTCCTCACTCTTTCTGTGATCTCTCACTTTCTTTTAAAACAGGGAAGAGCTTCCAACTGTGTCAGTTCCATTGACGTAGGAAAATAAGGAAACGCCATAGAAGAAAAGTTACATAAAAGAGACGAAATCAGTTACAGCAAAACTGTATCTGCACTTGAACTAGGTGCAATTAAGCGTTGCTGCCATAATCAATTATTTGATATTACAAGTTTTATCGATAATTCTTGAATGAATGTATTCATAGAAGTAGATGAATTTATCGTCAATTAAATAATATATTTTACTGTCGCAGTAAAACAATCTGTTATTGTATAAGCAAAATAATTTGTAAATTCAGCAAGTCATTTGCAGCAAACAAAATTTTGTTAATAAATTTAATGGAAATGTCATGATTAAAAAATTATTTAATTAGCACAGTCGAGAAAAAGGTCAATCGTAAAAAAAAATTTCTTAAACTTTTACTTTCTATTAAATGTACATGAGCAACCGTAAAAAGGGTAGCTTCCATTTATAGTGCGTGTAACGCGAATCGACACACTTTTCTTTAAAAGGTATAAATTAAAAAGAAACCTGTATTCGTGCACACAGCGTTCATCGACTCTTAGAAATCGAAAGCAGTCTATGATGAAACGTTTCGTAAGTTTCCTTATTGTTTCCATAAATTTTTAATGTTTGGTTAGTAACTATTTACGGATAAACGTTTGACAAAGTATATTGATCGAAACTTCTCTCATATATGTGTATGAACAAACAGTTAAGGAATTTCTTCGCTGTTCCTTCTAATTCGAGACGCATGAATACACTTGGAAGTTGTTGCGTGCCTCAAGTGCTCTAAAGACGTCAATTGTACGTCAATTACGTAACATGAGTGATAACTTCATTATATCAAATACGTAGATAGGCGTGTTGCAATCTCAGCAACTTCTCTACACATTTTTATTTTCAATCCTGGAAGTGAAAATCTAATTGAATAAAGTCTACGTTTATGGTCATTTAACAATAACTGTAAATATATTCAGAAATGGTACTCAACTATAATCATTAAATTATTCAATTATCACTTAATTACGTTTATTGAAAAGAGAAAAAAAATCACGGAATACAGCCAGTCAGAAGTCAAGCCAACTTTCGTTTGGGTGTCGTAATTAAATGACAGTTTTTTTGGGAGACAAATACATGATTATTTTTCACCGCAAATAACATAAGTCTGGAGTTGTGGTTTTCCAGACCATGCATGAGTGTCTCGGTAATATCAGTTGCGGTTTTCTCAATGGTACAGACTCCGTCGCTGGCAATGGACTACACGCAAGGGTACTCACTTCACTTGCTGTCTGGGCAGGGACGCTTTAAGGGCTTCCAGGGCCCTTTGGGGAGCGCGATCGAAAGGAGTCGCTAAACATAGAACATGGACTGGAGAGAGAGAGAGAGAGAGAGAGAGAGAGAGAGAAAGAGAGAGAAACAAACCATCAATTTCCATGGCGATTTATAACGCTTGGTCCCTTATTCCAAACGTTTAAAAGAAACTCTCTGCGTTACGATGCATTGAATTATTTATAGCTGCATTAAAAGAAAAGGTTTTCTTTTCCTTGTTATGCACCGTTTTATGAACATTTGAGAATTGGCATTTCGCTATTGCGCGAAAAATGATCGAATATCGAGACTGCTGTCAGTGCTGTCATACTTGAAACGAAACGAACAATGATCTCGCACGCGAACTGGCTGAAATGAGGAAGGGCGGGGAATAATTCAATGGATAACTCGACCTGGGTCGTTAACCGAGTAACAGCACAGTCGCGCATGCAGACCGCGACAAAGTTCAGAATTTACGTCGCGGCTAACGTTACATTTCTCGTTATCGTCCGTTTCTTCTCTTTTGAAATAATTTTCACATCGCAGTGAAGTGAATGCAGTGCTTCTAATTTGCAATACCAGCTTCGATAGATCATAGTGCTCGTCGTTGATTTATACAGGAGAGAGGATAAGATCTCCTTTCGCGTTCTAGTCCTTTTATCGAGCAACTTTGAAGCGGCGAAAAAGAGCACATTGGCCGCAATGAACGTAATGGCTATGCGCCCGCCTGCAATTTCTGGCGGTGCATCAAGCTAACTATAGCCACGCACACCATGTGCCAAACTAACGGCTGCAAACATAGAATGCTTTCGAACGTGGCCGCGATAGTTCCGTTTTCGCGAGCAACAAAAGCAGGAATTGGTGCTTGCGATTGTCTGCCTATGATAAAAGAGCTTTACGTTTGAGAGCGACAAGTTCGAATGTTATTGAGGGAAACTTGCGAAGATGAACGTTCGCGGAGGCGCAGCTTTAGATAAATGAAATCAGCACAGGCAAGTTCGGGCAGATAAGAATTGGGACCAACGAAATCACGCGGTCCAATCTTTCGATAATAATTTCGGAATCGCATCAGTCCGTCCTTTAGTGTAGCCATGATAGTCCAGCGGCGAGGGCAATGACCTGCCGCACGGGGATCAACGGACCTCGTACAGGTATCACATTTTTTCCCTTTCACAAAGCATCCTTGCAACAGTCCCGGCGAACGCTACAAAAGCCTTCAGTAGAAAAACCATGACTGCATTTAAGCTATCGTCTCGGCGTATAAGTAGTAGATCATTAACCCTGAACGTAGCTTTTTAATAAAGCGTTGCAAAAAGAAGATGAAAGGATAAGAATTTAGAAAAATTGTATTCTTTAAGGAGATCTCTAGGAAAAGAAGGAAATTATCCGCCATTGTAGCAATCCTGTGAGAAAGAAATAATGTAGCAGGAACTAATGAAGGCTGTTGCTCTCATATGAAAAATTAATAAACTAAAATTTAAGAAGATAGAAAGAAGAAAAGTATCTTCATCAAGATTGCAAGACTTAAACATCTCATGAGTTTAAGAATGACATTCAATTTAAACAAACAATTTTTGTCGGAACTCTTGTCGAAAGTGACAGACTAGTGCTGTTGTGTTTTTAATATTAATTTGTACTTTAATAACGTCCAATTTCATCGAAAAGCAATCTTGCTAACGAAGATTGTTGGGTCTATTCTCATCAAGACTTGCAATTAATCAAAGAGAAGAGGTATCTAGGTGGTAACAACGATGTGCTCTGTGCAAAGGACACAATTAAAGCCAAGACAATGATAAAATGAGGCCGAGTTCATTGACTGCAGGCTAAAGATGCTGGCTTGAGCTTAATAAAGAAAGGATAATAAGCGAAAGAAGAGAAATGATTCGTAAATGAGAAAATAAGGGAATGAAGAACATGTAGTGTAAGAGTTGGAGCGTAACTGACCGAACAACATGTTCGCGTTTTCCGATCAATAAAATATTACGTGGAAGGAATGCTGGTTCGGTTAATACCACTGGAAAATGCACAGCGACGAGATATATAGGCGCAAAAGAATGTAATGTCTTTTTTAGATCGCGTAATCTAGGATACCTGACGTACACCGTCTCCTCCCAGAGCGCTACCGCTCGTAATTGAAATTCCTGCACGACAGTTTACTGCATTACGTTAAACGCGATGAATGCAGAGATGAAATAAATCCGTGGCTCAATTTTAAAAAAGCCAATCTCAGCAGCTCATAAAAATACATGTCACTTATGTAAACATTTAATTTATACTTGGTCATATATATGTCAAGAACGTCGTAAAACTTTGCGCGTTTCATTCTGATTTTTTATAACTCTCGCTCGTATATTGTTTAAATAACTGCGTCTAATAATCAAGAGAACTACAATTCTTGATAAAACTCATTTCCTGGTTTCTACAAATAATTGCTAATAACACTAAAACAAAACTTATAGTAGAATTACTTTATAACATGCAATAAAAATTCAACTTGTGTGACAGATTGTAATTTATTCTTCTCACTGCACGTATCAACAAGAAATGTATTCAGGAATGTTATTAATCATACAGTGATAAACAAACAGAAAATAAACTTCACAAGATATTAACAATCTTGCTTATACGTCGCTCGCGGATCTAGATGTCAGGTATGGAACTAATGCGAGTAGTGACTGGCGCTATGCAGCTACGCGAGTGATCAGGCAATTAGTGGTTGCGGTAATAATGACAGAGTAACGATATAACAATCTCGGCTAAGTAGTCTAGACTTAGCAAGCCATGACGTACTGTATTAAAAGCAGCCGTTACACCGGATCAATCTCTTGCTCCCATGTAAATCGACGTGCAAAATTGATAATTGATCGATGATTGTGCAGGGTATCGTTTCGGATGCATAAACGCGATAGGTTGCGATTAAGCTGTTAATTAATTGCCAAGCAACTAATTAGAATTCAATTTGCGTAAGAAGGACAAATTTCGTCCGTCGTCATTTGTGAAATATACGCATTGTGTTAAAAGATTAATATTGTAAGATCAATTTTTTTAAAATAAATTTGTAATTAGACGCGATCGCGATTACTGAATATTAATTACGATTATAAGAGTATAATGAGCATGCTTTCTCGAAAAGATTTAAGTCATAAGAGGGACTCTCCGAGCTACACTGTTAGAAATTTCTCAATGAATTTTAATTAACATGTAAAGGAAGCATGTGGTTATGCACGAAATTAAATGTAATGAATGATGTAAATAAAAATTAAATTACAGTAGTCTTAAATGTGATGAACGTGTATATTGAAATTAATGAACACATTATTGTAGAAATTAATTTACACGTTAATGAAAAGTACGAGATCTGTAACTGAAAAGTAATTTACGTTAATGACATGTAAGAAACGTAAACGTATTAAACGTTAAGCGTTAATAGTATTAGGCTTAATTAAAATATTATTAATATTCGTAAATGTAAAAGTACATTAAATTTCATTAATATGTACGTTAATAGTTATTTCAATTACGATTAATTAAATGTCATTTATATCCGTAAATGAAAAGTATATTATATCTCATTACACTTAATTTTTCGGTTACTGTAAACTTAAATTTCATTAACATGTGCATTAATAGTTCTTTCAGTTACAGAGAAATTAAACTTCATTCACCAATGTACATTAAAAGTTAATGAAATTTAAGAACATTTCAGTGTATGCTCTGGATATTAATGTCTCGACCCATCAACACCGATGATTAATGATAAGCATCGGTCACTGGCCGAGGGAGAATTTGAAGATGTTGATCGGATCGGCAACTCAATCTATACATCGTTAAGCAACTCAGAAAAGACGTCTCATTTTTTATGGGTATATTCGTATTTCAGCAGTGAGAATTTAAGTGCAGCGTAACGAAACGAGTACCG
The DNA here is from genome assembly GCF_001594075.2 of Trachymyrmex cornetzi. Classification (NCBI taxonomy): domain Eukaryota; kingdom Metazoa; phylum Arthropoda; class Insecta; order Hymenoptera; family Formicidae; genus Trachymyrmex; species Trachymyrmex cornetzi. The sequence goes on along the minus strand of NW_017296636.1, from coordinate 413,017 downwards.
AGGACAATTATCCTCGCGCACAGCGTTTATCTTGATTATCTTACAAGAAAATCTTATAAGAAAGAGAAAAGCAACGTCATTGAACGATCACGGTTACTGATAAAAATGTTTTCCACTAGCGTGCGTTTTTCATACCGGAAAGACCTGATGTTCATTAAGAAAATGACGTTGTTCGTCAAACGCGATTGCATCGAAGTGTGGCGTATAATCCATTTTCTAAAATGGTAAAATATGATTTAAAAAAATTTAACATGTTTATTCCAATTTGTATTTCGGTTTCTCAGCAAGAAATCGGCAGGAAGTACTCGTCATGATCAATGTTACTTACAAACTATCATTCCCCATCGCCAGGAATATCGGCAACACGCGCCTTTGGAGAAGCGACGATCTACGTTTAGCCGAGATACCGATTCGCAACACGCACGCGGCATGCTGGACATAATAGTTAAAAATAACGTCAAGGTGTGAAACACACGACGTCGAGGTTCCGGCCTAAACTGGATGGACAAAATCAGAATTCTGGGAGGTTTGCATATACACTGTTAGAAATTTCTCAATGAATTTTAATTAACATGTAAAGGAAGCATGTGGTTATGCACGAAATTAAATGTAATGAATGATATAAATAAAAACTAAATTACAGTAGTCTTAAATGTGATGAACGTGTATATTGAAATTAATGAACACATTATTATAGA
>NW_017296636.1:406052-411654 GCF_001594075.2 Trachymyrmex cornetzi | reverse complement strand
AAATTTCATTAATTTTTCAGTTACTGTAAACTTAAATCTCATTAACATGTGCATTAATAGTCCTTTCAGTTACAGAGAAATTAAACTTCATTCACCAATGTACATTAAAAGTTAATGAAATTTAAGAACATTTCTAACAGTGTACTACTTGGATACGTGGGTATAGATGTGACTAAATGCATGATAAAATAAATAGTGTAATATTTAATGTAATTATACATCTTGACAAATAAAAGTTTTTTTAGATACTTGGAGCATTTCACGTGGAAACGCTCAGAAGTAATCAAGATGTTTCTTAATAACAAAAATATCAATGTCAACATATATGATATTTAATTTTTTTGAGACAAGAAGTAATTAAAGATGCTAAACTTTATCCAAAATTATTTTTAGGCATCACGACGTATGCAAACCTTCTGGTCGATTTTCTGAAAGAGTAAAGACGCAAGAACTCTTCCCTTCTTTATATCCATATCCTCAGCAGCTGCAATTAAATCTATCTGTTTAGCGCTGGGAATCCTTCTGTGATGCGGTTCCCGCGAGTCCTGCGGGAAACGAAACTTCCCACGGGCGAGTTGAACATCTTGACTTCGTGATCGCGTCGCCGATGGAATTTTGCGACACTCATTACCACGTTAACGACCGCTTTAGCACGACATGCCAGCTGTTAGAGCGCTATATACTCGTGTACGAAGCATCCTCGTGTTAAAATATTATAGGAAAATCTCATAAAAGGAAAATTTCACAATAAATACTTCATGGCGTAAAAGAGGATATAAAAGAAGAAAATACAACGTGTAAAAAAAGAATAAAATAAGGACTGTTATAAAGTATAATATACACGCACGTAAGAGCGGTTCGTTATAATGCCATAATAATATATTAAAATTATGATAAAAGGATAAAATATATAATAATAATATTTTCTTTTTTTGCGAGTGTGACAAGCCAAGTTAAGTACAAGTCCTTGCTTTGAGGGCAATTAATGCTTAAATCAATATTTGAACATTATCAGGTTCATGCGATTTAATAATGGTCAGAGATAACTTCCCTAGTAAAAATGTATGCAGTTTTCCTAGACACCTATTCAGTTACTATCTAATATTACTGTATTCTCATTAATTGTGCCAATACTGAGTAGGAAATGAACAACAACTTGATAGAGTTTTATTCTGTCCATTTCACGAGCAGTTGGCTTGCTTATTATTCAATTTAATATCCATTATTTGTTGTGTTTCTATACAGTAAATGGATTCAGATTTTATGCAACTTTTGTATGCAGTAACTGCAAACAAAGCGTTACATCCTGATTGGGATCCTAAGTACTTTTCCTTCTCAGTTACTAGACAGAAGTTGGTGTAACTGTTTAGTAACTGCTCAAAAAATGCATGAAATTTCTACCAGGGTTTGCACGCACCTTTACATTAAAGAAGATTTAAATTGGAGATTCTGCCTGATTTCTTCAAAAAATTATAAAATCTAATCTTGAAAAATCTATAAAGAGAGATTCTAAATGGGAAGTCCAAACAGATCTCGTTTGCCCTTCTCTTTGTCTATTGAAGTCTTTTCTCGGTTTTTTTATATCATATTAGAGCCACAGCTCTTATAATCGCGGCATTATACGCAGCCGATCATGGATAATTAGACTCATCAATCAGTCTAACACAGCGTCGTTTCATCTCCCTCTCTCCTCTCTTTTCTGGATGGATTAAAATTGCCCTTTCCCCTTCTTCACCTTTGCGTGTATTATGCATAAGCCGGCCTTATGTAATCATCGCGTATTACAGCTGGCAAATGACATCACGTCCAGCGTTATAAACGTTGAGGTTATCAGGTGCCGTGTCTCAGCCGATACCGGAGACTTTTTTACGGCAGTCTTGTTACGCATGTTCAAGATGACGACGTGTACACCCAGGTAGATTACGTTTCTCCGTAAAGCGAACGTACTTAGCCTCGGTCTACGTCAAGGTTAAGTACAGAGAGCAATGATTATTCTACAGTTCGTTCTCGCCGATGATCTTCTCTCATCGCGTCTTCAAAAATAGATTAAAGGACGTATGAAGATAGCAAACATGTATGAATCATTCATGCCATATATGAAATTTAAATGCATATAATTATGTTAATGTATCTGAGATATATCTTGTAATAAATTCGTATAATATCGATTCTATTTTGCGATAACTTGAAACACGATAAATGAACTATTACTATATAATATGGTAAAAATTTTTGAGATATTTACAGCGAGGGAGAAGAGATATTGAACATTTCAGTAAAATAAGTGACAGCATGATTGTTGGAATGACTCCGCATTGCTCAAGTAACAAAATTCTGTGTTTACTCCCTTAACAGTTTTGGCCATGAGCCAAATATCAATAGAATGCGTTAGTCGTTCGCTACTGCAAGGAAACATCAGACGATGCGGAGAAAAGTACGTATTTCTGCATAATAGCCATTAGTCAAACGAGTTAACGTCTTGATAGCAAGTACATAATCAACAGAAATTTGTGCGACAAGTTTCTTTTGATTTAATCACGAATTAAATATTTTTTAACAAAAGAGTTGAAGCCTCAAAAAGTGTATAGTAAAAATTTCATATTTTTTGCTTATATTGCAAAACTTTTTGACTTGCAACTTGTGTTGTAATATGTGCTTGTTAAGTGTCATTACGACCGCGCGCGCGTAAGTAGATATTAATAATACAGTCATGTAAGCGTATACAGATTTATAATAGACAATACGTGCCTCGTATATGCCTATTCATATCTCTTAATATCGTGTTTTACGACTTATTTATAGAAGCAAAACTTCGAACATAAACACACGAGCACATTTATATCTTTAGAAAAATGTTGTTTATTTTATATGTAATACTCTGTTAAATTATTGATAAGAATAATATTTGTAGATAAAAAACAAAGATGTAAATATCTTTCTTCGCGACATAAAAATTGCAATAAAAGCGCGTTTGCTTTATTTTACTTGTAATAATAACAATGATTGCATCACATGTGTTGTTGCGATTGATAAAAAAGAAATAATAATGTAAGAGAAATTTCATCGAACAGGTATCTACTGCATATAATCGGTATAACTTATATTTGATCAAATTTAGGACACGAGACAACCGGTTGTCCGATCGGTACGTCGCCGCGTCCCAATTTTCATTGCAAGCAAGGCGAATGCATTTCATGACTCATCTATATCGTCATCGCAAAAAGTATACAACCGTGTTATAATACCCGAAACATGCTTCAGTGTGATGAAGCGACAAATACGAATTCCACGAGAGAGAAGTGCTTCTTTCGTAAATGTATCGTTATACAAAAATATCTTCTGCTAGTCGAGTTTTATGGAAGTCTCTTGGTAACAACCAAGTTTCGAGGTCACCAGTGAGGAACTAGGACGTTCAAAAATTATTACTTCAAGAACACCACCGTTAAACGACGATAACAGTCGTCATTATTCAATAATAATAAAGTTGATATTTGTAATATTGACAAAGTATCGAATTCTGATTTTATATTATCAAAAATAATCTTATAGATGTACAATCTAGCTTATTATAATATACAGTAATCTTTTAATAATTTTTGTTTTATTACTAATATTAGTATAAAGATATGATACGATTCCGGATCTTTTTTTAACTATTCTCAACGAGATTTAATTAATTGTCGAGATAAAAATGCAGATTGTACCCATGTCATTATTAACAGCTCTTTAAGCTATTAACGAACAATATATCTATATATGCTAGTGTCAAATGGTTGAACCCTGAATCTGTTATTAAACCCTGTCAGGTTATATCAGATTCTAAGACAATCTCTAATTGTATCTCCCGTGATGTTAGATTCTATCGCGCTGTTCGTTATGGTAAATTAAGCGTGGCGGAAATAGCTCCGAAGACGATGGAAACACGAATAGCAATTTTAACGACATAACGCTGCTATTAATTAACGATAAATTGCAATTTTTCGTATCGTGTTCATCGCTGTAGCGTAAAATAACAATAATCCATAGTCATTAAGACTACACGGAGAGAATTTTTTCTTAGAATTTACCCTAAAAATATGACAGTCGTGGGACAACATTGTATTTCGAAGAATTTTAATGTAAATCTATCTCATTCACTAATAAAACTACAATAAAGTATAAAATAAGTTTGATCAATTTTACTAAAATGCATGATAAAAATCTTTAAAAAATATATATATATTATGTTATACCATAACTGCCATATTTTCAGGGTAAATTTTAAAAGAAAATTCTCTCCGTGTACGTAAATTAAGGAACAGGGAGTGTTTTACCTTAATATGTTTTTCATTGCAAAAGTATCAAATAATAAACAAAAACTGATGACTTCCTAAGACAAATCTTTAAACAAACACTCAAAGAATACAATGAATAAGTCAACAAGATAACGAGATTTTCATGTCTTGAATACACAAACTTCGCACACAACAAAAATAATCGTAAAATTGTTCTCTCTTTCTATTTATCATTCATAGATAGACTTATGTCACGAAATAAATAATTTTGTAAAAAGTCTTCAGACGAGAGGAGTCGCCGAAAATGATATTATTTAGAAGCGGGCGGATCCCTCCGTTCGTGCGCATAATCGTTCCTGATATCCGTATATGTGTCACTCTGTTATCCAGTAATCTCTTCATCGTCGCCAGCACGTCCTTTTCATTGAGGCTTAATTAAATGTACGCTCGGTATGCCGACGGAGGAAACGAGGGCGGGAGGGCCCTCGACTTCTCCGACTGAGCAGGGGGCAAATGGAGAACGCGGCCGAAAGGGTCGAGGTCGTCGATTACAACAGCAGCCGCGAACTGAATTTCGCGCAGTAGATGCCTCTATCCAGAGTGCGATGTCTCCCCTTTTATACATTTTTTCGTCGCAAGATGATTTATTGCAAATTCCCCTTTTAATCGTAGCGAGTTACTATCGTACATTCTTCGTCGAGCAAAAAGTAACAAAGAAAGCTACAGCGCAAACGAACCGTTTTGTAATTTTTCTCTCTCTCTCTCTTAAGTCGTTTAAGTGAATATTGCAGATATAAAGTACAAAAAGATTATTAAGTATAAAAAATATGATACTATCTGACTTTGCGCATACCTGCAGAAAGATAAAAGTTTTGAAGGACAAGGAAAAAGAAGAAAAAAAAATGTTGTAAACAGAAGAGTATAAATAAAGTTCCAAGCAACCTCTAATAATAGTAATATAGATAGCAAAGTTCCCAGTAATATGCAGTTTTTCATGTAACACGCAATACGCATGTCCTTATGTTTTTATCACATGAATCGGCGGTGCGCGTACATCTAGACTACGTGAATGTCCCTGAACGACACGAGGAGCGGGAGATATCGAAATTAGAGACCACGGTGGGAATTAAAATAATTGAGTGCTCTTCCCGACGTCAAGGGAGAGAGGGAGACAGAAAAAAGGGAGAGGAATAAAAAATGGAAAAAAGCTACGCAGAGGAAAAGCGATCGCAGGGCAGGGCACGGCACGGCGTTATACAGGTAGATAGGTAGGTAGGTAATAGATACACGTAAATGTACATAGGTATATATATATATATATATATATA
>NW_017296636.1:398271-405862 GCF_001594075.2 Trachymyrmex cornetzi | reverse complement strand
TTTTTTTTTTTTTTTTTTTTTTTTTTTTTCGAAAAATGTACTATGGTATAGTCGAGCGAAAGTAAGAGAACAGATTACAATCCAGATACCGCGAAAGGAAAGCAGATCGTGATTACGTTGATGAGGATGTTTTTAATTATTTTAAGCCAACATGAAAATATATCCTGACAAATCCTTTCCATAAATACATTTCTCTAATTGGATTAGAACTTTATCTAATAAAATAAACCTATTGTTAGTCACGTATGAAGTCTATTATCTGCGTTATACGGTAGCAATAATAATAATAATATGAAATAAGAAGTAACTGGTATTCATCGTCGTATCAATTCGTCGCATTAAATTTACCGTGTCGAATTCAGTTCGATACAACCGTTTTAATTCGCAGCAATCACTGCAAGAAACGAAGTCCTTAATAATCCTGACTTGAGAAAGAGAAGCTAGGTAAACATTTTTAATAAATTCTCAGTTTGATTAGATGCTCGCTGCTTCATCATCGAGATGACTCGAAGCTATCTCGACGCGAGTCGAGATATAAAACTCTTTATATTAGCTGCTGACTTGCTGGCATTGTAATACGACCGCGCTTTCTATTGTACCTGACGACGGATTGCAAGAGTTCTCTCGTGGGACCAGGGCATAAATTAAGCCTCTTTCGTGATATTTCGTATTGACGTTTTTCTCATTTCTTGACCTTTCAATTTCTCTGGCGGTGACGTAATCTCACCACGTGCGGGCGTGTACACGCTTAAACAAGAATAATCGTGATGTGATCTTAGACTGATATAACGAGAATCGGCATTATCCAGTAATATGCGCGAGACTCGTTGACCGTGATTAAATACTTCGATCGCTTCGACAAGTACCAGAATAAGTCATATCTGCATTTCCTTGGGAATAACAATATTTGGATAAGTAAACCTTCTTACGCTATATAAATGCAAATTGATTAAAAATTGAATCTTCACTTATAACTCTGAAGCAAAAAAAAACGAATTGTTCATATAAATATGATATAACACATAACAGTCATAAAATGTTAAATATTCTACAATCAAAATCACGTTCCGTTTATTACTCACTCATTGCTGCAATTATCTACTTTGTTTGAGCAACAGTTTTTGTTGATGTTACAATTGAGATCAATTAATTCGATGTACATGATGACGATAACGCGATAAATTCTACAAAGTATTTCTCTTTAATCGTAATTACATTTGATTTTGACGATAATTGATTGTCTGCGTGCGCGGAACAACTGTTATCATATACTTGACAGACAATAGTTTAATTATACCAAGTCATTTTGATTTTTTTGAACGTATCTTGACTCTATCTCTAACACAACAAAAAATAATTTAATCTATTTTTTTAGTGATAAAAATTTTTTGCTAAAGTTCTTTAAAATTGCAAAGGTAAAAAACATAATTTTTTGTTTGCTTCAGCGAGTCTTTAAACGTACATGATTTAAATAAAATGACAGGATAAAAAAGTATTACAGGATAAAAAATTTATCCAATCATTAGATTGTCAGTAAAAACAAGCTTTTCCTATTTGAAAAGTTCTTATAAATAATTTTTAAAGCTTTTATATATTTTTTTCCGATGAAACGTGTTAGTGAATACGGATTAAATATTATTTACTTAATGGAAAGAGTCTGTGTATATGTGTATATATGAAGGAAACGAATTAAAATCGCGCGAAATAAACCTCTTTATTTACACTATTACAGAGTATAACCTGATAATCTTAGCCGATTATAAATGTAGCAGTTGACCTAACCGCCTACTCGATAATCAATGCAGGTTGTTGCACCAGCTTGCAAACAGCCTATTTTAATCTACGATATCATATTTAACGAATGCTTTTATAGTCCTTCCTCAGCCAAAAATACGATAACATTCTTACTTCATTAAATATATTACGTGTACTACTACACGTATAATTAAAGTATATTTTAAATACTGAATCTTTAATAATAATGGATCACAATCATAATAAATGATGGAGTTTTCTTCAATGAAAAAATCAGATATTATGATCACAAGGACGTTTTCTATCACGCATGTATCGCGCAACATTTTCAAAGTAGGTCAGTATCGATTATATAGGATGCTAGCGCAAAAGCGAGTGTTATAAAATGTCATACAAGAATTAGGACAATAACAAAAACGCTACATAGCATATTCTCCGTTGGATGTTATGTTCTGTATCTGGATAATTCTTTTGTTCGAACTGAAGCTAACATGCGCACTCAAATAACTGAGAATAAAATGTCGATTCACTCAATCGTGGCTGGGGATACGTAAATGCGACTGATTGCGTAGCATTTTCAAAAGGCATGATATCTTAATAATATTCACAAACTCAAATTTGACTAATCAAAAAATAAAATTAGTACAAATAAAATCGCAAAATAAAAAATAAACGTGCACGGAGAGAATTTTTTCTTAGAATTTATCCTGAAAATATGACAGTCATGGGACAACATTGTATTTCGAAGAATTTTAATATAAATCTCTCTCATTCATTAATAAAACTACAATAAAGTATAAAATAAGTTCGATCAATTTTACTGAAGTGCATGGTAAAAATCTTCAAAATATTGTATTGTACCATAATCACTATATTTTCAGGGTAAATTTTAAAAGAAAATTCTCTCAGTGTGGTAAAAAATAATATAATTTCCTGACAATAATTGATTCATATTTCTTTCTCATATATAAACTTGCATTTTTCAACATTTTACGTGCAAAAATTATTTTGCATATCATTAACGGTTATGTAAAACTAGTATATATAATCGTAAAAAGAAAAACGAATTGATATTCTAATTTCCGAGAGTTGCATTAAATTAATTTTCGCTCACTCATCCTCGAGGTTGTTCGAAGCACTTATCCAACATTGATTATTATCGAGTAGCCGCTTTCTGCATGAAGACAATAGGAAGAGAAAAGAGAAAAAGGATACTAAAATTGTTGGTCTAAACCGCTATGGTTCTTCCTCTCATCAGACAAATTAAAGAACGTTCGGCTGGCGCGAACCCTTTTCGATCATGAGAGCGTGGTGAAACACTCCGGTCCCTAACGAAAGTACAGAGAAAGTGATGAGGGAGGAAGTATCAGCGATGCGAGAAGGGTTACAGCCCTTCCGTCAAGTTTACACAGCTCGCTACTTATTGCGTGTGTGTTTAAAGAAGTGTACAATAGCCGAAAAGCGCATTCGAGTTATCGCGCTTCATCGGTTGCTTCGTCAGGCAATACTTTGAAGTCTGTTGGGATCTCTAATGAAGACACGATTAAGCAAAGTAATGCTCAAATGCATCGATAAAAAGCGAATGTATGCATGTACTAGGCAAGAGTATCTGATAAAAAAACGAGAACCTTACATTAACAAAGCACCTAAATTTGCCTTCTTGGAATTCTTGGAATCTCTTAAGAAAAAAACGTAAAAAGATTCTATTGCACTTTCTTCTTAATTTTCGTTTAACAAAATTTACAAAATTCTAGCATTATATTTATTCTGTTGCTAATGAAAAATCTAATTCTGCACATTATATCTTCTATATTTTTATAATGTGTCTTAAACATATGCTAGCCATGTGTGTCGCGGATGTTTTTAAACCAGATTCTGATTTCATTTTTATTACGATCTTCTTACACTTTCCAAAATAAAATCATCAAATATTCATTTTGATTAGTATCGGAAAAATTGATGTAAGTGAAAAGCACTTAATGAGTTAAGAGCTTATCTGCTTTTTAAAAATCAACGCGATTTAATAATTAAATAGAATCCATAGAGTAAAAGATCTCCCTCTCTGCCACATCGCTGCTAATGTTAGTAACGAATAATTCTGTCCACCTTCGCTGCTGTTAACGACAATAGCATTTTACGAGGCATTATTAAAGTGGGTCAATCACGGCCACTTCCGACGTTGCATTTAATGTTTAAGTACTTGTCAAGGGCAGGATGCCAAATTTCTACGGAAGCCCTTGTCAACTTAAAACGAATACTCGCTGTAGGATAAAGTGGCAATTAATTCAACGCACTTTTTACGAGCTGTCGCTCTAAGTAAACGTTATTTTTACTAAATCACAGCTTCAGAAATAAAGAACCAAACATATCGTAATATCTTCTTTAATTAAAAATATTTCCTCATTAATTCTCGTATTATTTTCATATATTTTGGGTATAGAAAGATAACTTGAGCGCCAATTTTTTTCTAAATATAATAATGTAGACATTGTTTTCTAGAACACAATATATACGAATCTATTTAATCTTTATATTTCTAAAAACCGGATTACAAGCAGCTGTCCTATCATAAGAAATTTCAGACTCGTGTGCGTCAATAAATAAATTTGATGACTCGACGACTTGCAGCGATTTCGAGCTAAAAAACGTATCAAAGTAAAATTTCACGGCGATGCGCGCATTGTGGACCATCTAGCACAAAGCGTGAAGCCGCTTCGCATTCTTGCTTCAACGCGGCAGCATTACCGGCGCGAAAACGTTTATTTTCGGTCTACCTTTGCAGTAGTTGCGGAAGGGACGCAACACTTACACAGGGTGTACATGTATGTGTAGACCGCCTGCGGTTTCGCAACGCGGTCTCATCCGGCGAGGAATCGGCGAATGGAAAATAACGTGTTCCGCATATGAACGCATGCATACATTTTCAACCGTAAAAATGGCACGGTGCAATGGACATGCTGATCAATACATGGGAAATTATTAAAAGTCGTTACGTCTGTCGCGCACTTCGGTGTCGTTTGAATTATTTAGCCAATGCATCGCGAATAACGCAAACATCGTTTTCAAATATTGTAATGTCCTTATCAAAGTGCGAGATTCTAATTATATCGCTGTACAAATTGCCGGTTTTTACGTGGAAACACCAATTTTAGCACATGTTTCCTCAAAATATATGATTACTCTAGAGCTTTGATGTACTCTTTAATTTCGAGTCAATTATATGTTCTCTAATTTTTCATTGAACCATACTTCCGTTATAATTTTATACGTCATCTTGTTGACCTGAAAATACTCTGTATTTTTATAAAGCTCGTTCCAAGATGAATAAATATTCACAAATAAATGAAAAAACAATATATTTAATTTCGGGCAATTGAGAGCTTAAAAAACCGCAGTTAGTGCGTGTAATCAGCAACATACATTCCATTCTTATTACATCACCTCACAAGAATTACAGTAAATTATTTGTCGAACGTTTCGGCTTTATTTAAGCCATCATCAGCGCTGTCATATAACCTCCGTGCTTGCATCACGTATCGACAAAAAAGAAAGCAGCCAAAGAGCTCCTTCAACTCCAAATTTTGTGGCGCATCTTATCCCATCGAATGATCAATCAAGTGAGAACGACTGCCAACTTTTATTCAACATAAACGCAACAGCAGAACATTTATTCGGAGAACTGTCCCCCAGGAGATACAAAGTGAAAAAAAAAATGTTCGTAATAAATATTCGTCTGTTCCATCTTACAACATTTATGTCAAATCAGCTGTATGATTGTGTAGTTGTCTTTAGTAATTTACTCGAATACTTGGAGCACTTGTGCCGGTATCTCACAGAAGAGATGACACATCATCGTAAGAAATGCACGTGCCTCCATCACGGCGTGATGTTATTGCACATAACGTCTTATTACAGACAATCAAATGTAACTCGCGCGTCAAGCTGATTGGCAACGTAGTCGTCCCCTAAAAGCGCATCACGGAAACGACAGCTTGATCGCCATTGAATACAAGAAATTGGACGGACGTATAGTCTAAAACCCTCCGTAATGCGTCGCGACTGACCCAGATTCATGATCGCTGCAGCACCACCTTTATGTCTTTTTGTCTGCGCACGCGGACGTCCTGAAGGACAGATAGAGTTTCAAACTCAACCAGCAAACCGACAGTGCCGTTTTATATTATAATTCGATTGGATCCCCCGCAGTGAATGTCCCGCGGTTCTTTCAATGACGGGTTCTATGGCGCGCGAGAACCTTAGGTCTAAATTGAAAGATAAAAAAATGGAACAGCTATATAGAAGAGCATATCTTGATTTTATATAAAATATAGTTTATACAAAGGGGCCTTTCTTCCTCGTAACATGCAAATTTGACAAATTTTCACTTGTAATATGCAAATTTAACAAATTTTTAGGTTCGCGAATTTTTTGAAATTTTTTGTACGATCGCTTCACGAACGAGATATTCGCGATAAACCGGCAGCCTTGATTTACATGGGCAAGAATACACGCAATGTCGCAACCACCAATCTTGTAGCTGTACCAGTCGTCGTTGCGCCTCGGTCAATTAATCAATTCGCTATCTAAACATGACTCAACTGTGAACCTAATTCGACGGAAACGTATTTTTATTTACAACGGAGAAAAATATACGCGTTCTCGGATCTCTCTTCGAGATCGGTTAGCTGTGGCCTCGAGACATTGTTCAAGGTTCGTTGGTGAAGGTTCACGATAAAATTGTGACGTAATCCCAGAGTCCAGAACGTGTAGAACATTATACATAGAGAGTAGCTAAATGTTGGATGCCGGATAGCAGATCGTAACGCGAATCAATGAAATCCTCGTGTAAAAGGTACGATGAACTGCCATTGAAGACTGCGGAATCTTGATATGCTACACATGCTATAGGTTATACTATTTATCGTTCAGAAAGCTATGCAACTCAATATGGCGTATTAATCATAGCGATAAGTCGTACATAAAATTTCATTTTGCTATGAATCTTAAGCAATTCTAATTTATTGCATTAATATTAATCTTTATACTTTATAATAATTATATAGATTATAGAATTTCTATTTTTATCACAAAAAATTATTAATAAAAAACTTATTATTTTTATAAGAAAATATTGCTGTCTTATCTTACATCATTATACCTTTCTAATTGCTGATTATACTGTTTTAGACCGGTCTTCCATGTATAACGTTGGTTTCGAAGAATTCTGAGATTTGAAAAAGCGAGAAATGATACGTTTGTTAAACCGAAGAGTCAGCGGCATTCATAGCATATGACATCACAACATTAAGGGGAATGATATAACTCGTCACCGAGTTACGCCGCAATGGATATATCGCTCGTTACAAGCGACACATTTTTAGAGAATAAAGCAACGACTATTTCAGCAGAGAAGTACTCACCAATTAACATAAGAGTCTTGAGACTTGAATTTCTATCACAGCACAGCGATAAATATGTATGTTTGAAAATATAACGGATTCCTTTTTTTATCTATTGTACTAGTTCTACCGATCTACATTGATAAAGTATGCGATTATGTACATTCATCGTTATATTATAGAGCTCGACTTATGCACGCTACGTTCAAATACGCGTGGTATAAAATCGTTATCTTGAATATAATCAAAAATTTCTCAAAATTATAAATTATAATGAGATTATACTACGTCTATTAAGCTGGCACAGCCACTTCAGCACAATCAAACGCGACCTATACCACATTTTTTTGCTATTTTTTTGCTAATTTTTTACTCTATTCCCGATTATTTTGGTCATTGTTTAAGTCGAAAAATTCCACCAAGAGTGTGGCTGTGCT
>NW_017296636.1:392563-398124 GCF_001594075.2 Trachymyrmex cornetzi | reverse complement strand
AACAGTGAGCAAAAAATTCCGATTTGCGATATTCTTAGAGCAATTAATTCTACAAACATTTTGACACCAAAATGAGCTGAGCAATTAATTGCTTTAGGGTACTTTACTGTTGTACGCGAGCCAGCACAGCCACACTCTTGGTGGAATTTTTCGACTTAAACAATGAGCAAAATAATCGGGAATAGAGCAAAAAATTAGCAAAAAAATGTGGTATAGGTCGCGTTTGATTGTGCTGAAATGGCTGTGCCAGCTTAATAGACGTGATTATACTGATAGATACAGAATAAAGACAACGATGCAGGAAATATATTTATTTTTAATTTCTAGGTAAAATGTACATCTAAATACAGGCAAAAGATACTTAAGCACCAGTAAACGTAGAGATTCACAGATGTAGAGATGAGATCGATTTTTTTTCAAAGGAGAGAGAGAAATAAATAAAAGTAAATTTTTTACCTGAGGGTATAGAATAAGAAATTAGCAAAGACACGGATTAAAAATAAAATCGTTGTCTAACTCTCCTAAATCTATTCCGATCTATGTCACAACCGGTTTCATATGCTTCTAGTAATAAGCAAAAAGTTTACCTTGTCCAAATTCTACCGTCTTATTAACTTGCTGTCAATTTTCTCACTTAAGTCGAAACAAAGTACTTAAACTTATTATCTTTGTTTTTTTAACTATGAAGGTACCTAATACTTTTGTGCTTTGCTATTTTCGTACTTAACGACGTAATAATAAACAAGGATGAGGCTGCGACTAACGAAGCAGTTTGACATTTTCTATCTGGCAACCTTTCTGTCCCGTAAAATCGTGCACGCCCACTCGACGTGGAATTTTTTTGTCTATTTTGGAGAATAACGTTCAGGATCTTCGGTATCGTGAACACGTGTACGTGCGTTCCCCTACCTAGTAGCGCTACCTTTGCTGCAGTCTGCGTCCTGGAGTAACCATGACCTTTGAGCCGCAACAATCGGCCGGCCACATCGTCTCAATGATCGCTTTGCATGTTAACGCGGTTGATATAACGATCTGCGACAAAGGCAGTCGTACTGTTGACGACTTCTCAAATATTCACCAAATAGAATTTTATAAATTGCACGTTCTACGAATGGGGATCTTAATGAAAGACATCGTCCTATTCAGTTCAAGTTACGAAACATTCGGCAAAATATATTTAAAATTGTAGATTTTTTAGCATTAGTTTGTTTATCGCGAAGTGACTAGACGACCAGGGGCACTATTCTGTAAAGGGTCCTCTACATAGAAGTCGTAGACGGTCGTGGAGTCTTAGTCGTAAGAAACTGATCAATTCCAATCGAGTATTCTCCTTATATTTGATTGTGATTGGTTGTTTTCCTACGACTTAAGACTCCACGACTATCTACGACTTCTATGTAGAGGACCCTTAACTGTCTTTACACGCCTACCGACAGTTGTCGGCGTCGTTGCGCAGATATTTTATATAGTGAAAAAGCTGCGCAACAACACCGACAACTGTCGGTAGGCGTGTAAAACAGTTAAGGGTCCTCTACATAAAAGTCGTAGACGGTCGTCGAGTCTTAAGTCGTAGGAAACTGACCAATTCCAATCGAGTATTCTCCTTATATTTGATTGTGATTGGTTGATTTCCTACGACAGACCATCTACGACTTCTATGTAGAGGACCCTTTACGGAATAGTGCCCCAGACACTCGACCAGACACATTTGCAAGCGGTTCGGATTTCTGGAAAAAAAAAAAAAAAGTAATATTACAAGCAAAAGAAAAGAAATAAAAATTCGTTCATGCAGACAGTTTTTTGTCAAAGAAAGTAACGTGGTGCGTGAGAAGAGTGTCAAATGAGAGAGTACAGTTGTATCGAACCCTCCTCTCGCACTTTACACACGCAATCGAAACTGCGAGCTGACATGCGGCGAAACAACGGTTGAATGTGAGCCCGTATATGCTATTAGATGGTATGTATATACGAAGCCTATTATTTGTGATAATGTCACCCACTTCCCTCGTCTCGTGCCCAAAAATACATATGTTCAATATAACAAACTAATGCGCACACCATGCAGTACGTTGATAATTTTGAGTATTGCGTACGTGACACAGCAAATTTTTAAAATATAATTGCATAGGTAATTCCTACATATAATTATGCGACTTCGATTACAATATCATCATATACATACATGGATGGAAATATTTCTATTACATTAAATATCAACTCCGATTTTGCGATCGAAACTCTCTAATGTTTTTAATATGCACGTTAGAACATTGCATTGCAAAGCAATACCCTGTCTTTTGCAACTACAAATCAGTGAAATTGCTAGACAAGTATCCGGTATCCACAACGTATTCCCTGATATCGAATTGAAGCATTGAAAATGATAAACTTAAACAGTTCTCCTATTTTATAACTTTAAGTAATAATTTTTAAATGTTTTAATGAAATTTCAAATAGTAAACTTTCTTTTTTTTTTTAAAGAATTTCTTTTAGATCATCTTTCTCCGTTCATTGCCTACATTCAAATAAAACAAATTATAATTCACAATCGGTCACGAAAAAAGAAACGTAATGAGAAACTCGATGGAATAAATGAACTACAATTGCATCGTCATTTAAATGTCTCGATTCAACTTCCTCTCTTTCCATCGTAGATAAAATAAAAAAAGAATTACATCAAGTGAAACAGGTTGAAATTTCAAATCACATCACACTGTTGACGCCAGTTCCGGATCCACACCGTCGTCAGTGGTGTCAGTAAAGAAAAAGTTCTCATCAATCTTACCTGTTTGCCGGCGCGTGGCAGCGTCTCCACGTTGGTACCGCCGACTACGGGAGCCTTTTCCGGTCCGCCGTTCTGCTGGCTGACGTTTATGTTGGCGTTAACATTGGCGTTAACATTATTGACGTTATCGGTGACGTTCGTGTTCATATTTGCTCCAGTGTTAACGTCGCCGGCGCCGCCACCGCGCTTTCCGTCCTCGCCCGTCATCCTTCAGCCGTACCGTCGATTCACCCTCTCGTTGTCTCACACCCTCGTCACCCTCGCCACCTCCGCCGCCGCCGCCGCCGCCGCCACCGCCGTCGTCCTCGCCGCCCTCGTTCCGCTTATACTTCCGCTCGTTAATTCTCAACTTCGGTCCACGCCTGGGAATCCCGATATCTGTACGGCCGATCGAGAATCGAGAGAAGTATGTATCAAAGTGCGGCCGTGAATGACGCTTAACCGATAACGTGTCATTTATTTTAGCCTCTTAACGCGGAGTTTTTCTTTCCCGCCGAGACACGGAATCTAGACTATTAATAGACGAAACTTGGCTTTTATTAGCGCGGTATACACGGGAAGCTCGAATTGGCTTGGCGACGTTTAAAATGAATCGCGTTGTAGCTTCAAGGGCTTAAACACGATCTTATGTTTAAAGTGAACCTGAAACTATTATGAACTCGATCCATTTCGAGTGCCTCTCAATGGTAAAAATTAATTCCCACGACGGGTGACGACCAAATAAAATATCGAGCACGCGGTGTAATATGGTCCCATCGGACCGAATTACTTTGGTTGTTCTTCGAGGAACGCTATTTTTAGTCTCCACGAAGCGATACGGGTGGTATAACCGTACATGACGAAACGGTTCACAGGCACATTGTGAGCACCATCCTCCCGTTAACTATTCGCCAAGGAGGAAGAAGCGAGCGAGCCTCGCCCGAAGTGCAATCTTACCGCTAAAATCACCAAACAACATAAAGATCCGAAATTACATTTCAAAGATATAAAGCGTCTCTCAGACGTCTCGATCGTGCTCAATCTGTTGTTTGGGATGCTCCCAATTCATTCGAAACACTGTACGTCGCGATTCTACTTTTCTCGCAAATAAATCACGTTCGAATCGTCTAACATAACAATCGTAAAAGCGGAGACCAGACTCTCTCCGAGCTTTTGGGTGGGAACGCAAGACAGGATTCGATGTCAGGATCGCGTGAACTCTCCGCTCGAGGGGGTCAAAGAACGAACGGGGCCCTAACCCGTATCATACCGACGCGAATCGTCGCGTAATCTCGCGACGATATCTACCGGGGTGAAATAACGGTGAACGGAAAACGATGTAATCGACGAGGAGTCGCGAGAAGTCGGGAACCCTCGCGAGGAAACGCGAGGCGACGCGACGCGGCGCGACGCGGGATGCGAGCGGTAAACCCGCACGGTCGACGCGACGGTAGTACCACCGGGAAAATCGATTCGAGCGTGTCCGTTCGAGGCACTGCGCGCCTCTCCGAGCCGTGGCGGTCAAAGTGCCCGTCGCCCGTCGCGTTCCGGCGTTTACTTACGGCTTCTTCACCGCTCGGGGACAAGTCTCGAGATGCAGATTTTCCGAAATTCAAAATAGCGCACGTTTTTCTTTTCTTTTCTTTTCCTTTTTCTCGCCTCGGCGCTGCACCCTCGCTTTAACTCCGTTCGTTTCCGGTACGTTCCACTCTAAACAGTCGCCCATATGTTGCAGGACGTGATTTGATTATTTTTATATGTTCGCGTTTTGTTCTGCGCTTAAATTTCTTTTTAAACAGTTTGAGAACGAAAGAAAGATTTGAAAAGAGAAAGAGAGAGAAAGAGGAAGAGGGGAGAATAGAAATGTTTAGTCATAAGTATTAATATATATTTTAATTATTTATAGTTAATATCGATGTGAAATATGAAGGTCTTTATTCACAAGAATATTGCATTGTAAAAATAAAGACTCAACATACGACGATAATATATGTAACATAAGTCACAGGTGAACTGTTGAAGAACCGATGATGACTTTCAAATTAGTACTTGAAAATTATTTTAATTCGGAGCATCTTTTGTAATTCGATAATTTCATAGCGACGTGGAAAACGTTAAACGATTCGACGGACGGAAAATCAAAATAATCAAACTGAAAGAGAGTAACACGAGAAAAAAGCGATTATCACGTTTGTAATTACAGTTGGGAATTTCGCATTGGCGGAAAATTGATACTTGTCGTAGTAAACACATCACTCTGTAATTGATACCGTGGAACAAATTCTTTAACAGCAAACATTTATGGACGCTCCGAGTCATCGGCGATCGGAACGAACCGGATCGCGCGAGGCGCGATTGGTCGTCGATGGGAAACAGGAAAACCTGGAGAACGCGCAAAACGACATGCTACATCCCGCAATTACTAAACCGGGATTCCACCGGCTGGTTTCTATACGCACACACATACGCGCATACATACATATGCATATAAAGTATACATGTATTTTTTAATACGTGTATACACCCACACAAGTGCTATATGTACATATATATATATGTGTGTGTGAATGTATATATAGGCATATGTATGTATATAATATATTAGCGTCGTACGGATCTGGTTCCTTGGCGCGGTACATTTCGCGTGCGATCGATCTCTCGAACCCTTTTTACCGCACTTCGGCCGAGTTTGCCGCGGTTCGATGACGCGCGGCGCCTCGAATCCGCACGATTATCGAGCGATTACGTTCGAACGCTACCCTAACGCGCGAATGGTCGTAAAAGGGGAGCAGCAGAC
>NW_017296636.1:367093-392445 GCF_001594075.2 Trachymyrmex cornetzi | reverse complement strand
GAGAGAGAGAGAGAGAGAGAGAGAGAGAGAGAGCACTAACCGGAGAAGTTTACATACGCAGGGTTGCGCGCGCGGCGGATACCTTAAAGTCCACTAGTCCCCGTCAACCACCGCGGTATTCAACAGGGCACTTTTCCCATCGGACGCTATCTTCTCCACTTGTCAAATCACACGCCGAGCTGTCATCTTTCGCTCTTGCGCCACTTCTCCCCTTCGCGTTTTTCGCTTCTCCTCTTCACATCGACCCGGCTGCCGCGAACCGCGCGCGCACACGTATATACGTATAACGTAATACGTGCGACTCCCGACTTCGAGAATTCGCGCGACGAGGAAAGCACCGAGCGTAACGCGACCGCTCTCCCGGATACTCCGCACGGCTTTGATCGCCGCCGCTGTCATCGATGGCGACGCCGCGCGATCGTCACGGCACCTGCTGGTAATGCAGCGCAACACTCCTTTAGTTTTACTTTTTTTTTTTCTTCAAAACACCGGAAACCGGAAGCTCTCATTAATTTAACGATATAGAGAGAGAGAGAGAGAGAGAGAGAGAGCGCGAGATGAGAACATTGTATATTTCATTAATCTCTATAAAATAAAAAAGATTTAGCCATTTTTCGTTTTGAGAATATTTATAACTCAATCTCACGTTAATTTTAAAATAAAAAATTTAATTTCCAGAAATATAACGTTAGGTATATAAAAGAGAGAGGGACATACATTTGTTGTAACAATTTTGCAATAAACTAAACAATAATTTTTTTTAATATTTCGATAAGATGACAAAATTATTTCTAACTTTGAGATAAAAATAAAAGTACGAAATTGTTTATTAAATTCAAATTTCCACAACTTGTATTCTATTTAGAAATATAAATGCAATATATACAAATTTGCAAACAAATTTTATTATCGCTGACAATTGCAGATCGTAACACAATTTTCCAAATAATACTTATGCTATTGTATAACGTACGTAAAAATATCACTAATGTAAAGTTGACGTCAGCTAATTAATAAAATATATGACTATACCTTATATTACACAATATACTATTTCAATAAGTATGATTTAATAAACGTTATAAAATTATAACATCTATATCACGAACGACGCAATGTACAGTTCAATTACAGAACATATTGTGGTATTTTACGTACATAAAGATTGTATTCCTTTGGCTTAATAGATCTTTTTAATTCATTTTAAAAAATGGTGTGTTATAGATATGGTGTTTTCAAAACATTTCTCTGCGAGAAATAATGACATTAAACATATATCGATAAATTTTCTATTATTTCTAATTTAATAATATAAATGTTTCATATGTCACAAGTGTTACAAATATTATTTACTATCGTTGTAACCTTTTAATAATACATCATTTACAGAAGTGGTCTCGCAGAGATCCTGTATTAAGAGTTTGGTGAAAGCGGCTCAACTTTTAGGCTCCGTTCCGTTATTCATTGCGAGTAATGAAAATCTATAGTATGTTCAACGTGAACTTACAAATTTTCAATCCTCGCAGTGAAAATGCAGCCTCCTGATTTGTCCTCCGTTATAGTTATGATCCATTCGATATACGTCGCACAGCTTCATAAATTGTCAGAAAACGAGAATGAAGAAAGAGAGATAGCTATAAACAGACGAGTTTAATTTTCATCTTATAAATAAGATCTTACTTCACCTAAGATTAATACAAAATGCCGAGACTGATGATAGTATGAGAAGAATGTAAAAATTATAATAATAGGGCTATACTGAAAAAAAATTTACTAAATTTTAGTAACATTTATTTGAGTAAAAAAATTAACCAAATTTTAGTAAAATTTATTTATTGAGTAAATATTTACTCAATAAACTAAATGTGAGTATTTATAATGTGAATATTTATTGAGTAAATATTTATAATGAAATATTAATGGTTTTTGTATCAAATAAATATATGTTCATATTTAGTAAATTTACATTTAGTTATTACTACTGAAACAAATTTATTTATCGTTAGTTTTAGAACACCCTGTATATTGATTTTTAAATAAATTATTACAAAAAGGAGCCAAACATCTTGTTAATTTTATTACTTTAACTTTTTTTAATTTTTAACTAAACAATGAACAATTGTCTTACTTTCCTATGCATGTAAAAAAAAAGCAATATTTGTTATCTGTAGCAATCTTTTTTATCTGTCATTTTTTATCCGCTTCCAACAAACTCATATTATGGGAGTTCTAGGGTTTCGCACTCTTACTATGCAATATAGTTACATATTTAAGATATTGACAATTACAAATAAATTATAATTTAGTTAATATGCGAATATAGTTATGTAATCTTCATGTCTCACAAAATTTAAGTTACTAATTTCTGTAAAAATATGAAATGTGTGCTATAAATTTCTTTATGAAAACAAAAATGTATACGTAAAATTTAATTTGCAAAGTTTACAAGACATCAGTATTATACAGAAATGTAATATAATTGTTCAGCGAATCGTACAATTAACGGATAATGAAATACATGCGTTTTAAAAAAAAATGTCATTCATGCTTTAGATGTAATAATGTAATACATGGATTTTCGCTACTTTACATGTGTCAACTATATGTATAAATGTAGTGTAGTGAATGCGATTAAATGAACTCTCAGTGCACACTGTTGTGGACATTAAAGCCGTCGTATACAAACTGACGTAAAAAATATGTGTTCAATATTAGTATAATAATGGATTAAATCATGAAATCTTCAATATATTTGTAATATTTGTATTTTACTTCTACACAGATTAACTTCGTGTACAATGGCTTTAATATGTACTAATGCGCACTAGAGAGTCCAACTGAATTCGCTATAAGACTTGTATACAACAAAATTATGAAATTTAATTTGTGTACACATATTGAGAATAACAGTCTAATGTAAAACACATCTCCTGCACATCGTAACTAGCTTGAAAATAATTCAACACAAGTTTCAATTGCAATAGCAATTCTTGTCTTACAAGGAAAGTCTCTCAGATGGTCCTCTTCGATTTTAATGAAACTTGGTGGGTTTGCAGAGAAGGGATGAAAATATTTGATACGTATTTTTTTTAAATTAGCAACCAATATGTTTACAGGATAAAATCAATAATTATCGTTTTTTTTGCTATAACTTCTGAACGATGTATAATAGCATAATTTTACACATATACAAAATGTATACAATTAGAATAAAATTAATCTTTAGATGCGCATCTATATGACCTGGTAGTCCTGAAGTCACGCGAAAGCAGTGGAACTCCGGCGAATGCTGCGTCCGCTCCGGATAGAGACTCGTGTTCGAGGGACGACTCGCAAAATTCGACATAACATTGTTTTAAAATTATGCTATCATACTTTGTTTCAAAGTTATAGCTGAGAAATACAAATTCAGTCAGTCTTCGAGGATTAATTTCATTCTAATTTCACGAGCCTTTCCTTGTTGATTCGTTTCCTTCATATATATTATTTGTTTTAAACAAAACAATATTCTTAACACATTGTATTGCAGTTTAGCTTTTCGTTCTCTGTTGCATGTCATTATTGCATCCATCGATCTTTTCGTGTCTTTCAAGCTGTTTCTTAGTATAAAATCGCGTACCACAGATATTACATTTTAATTTGGAATTTGTGCCATGATTCATCATGGTATGGTATTCTAAACCTACTCTATCAGAAAATACTTTACCACAAAAATAACAAGCATTGTGCTTATGACATTTCATATGACCACGGAAAGTTTTGAGTTTCACAGATTTCAAGCATATAGTACAAGTTACCAAATTATCAGCTCCATTAAAATGTATCGTGTATTTATGATAAGAAAGATTCCTACTATTTGTATAAGCCTTTTTACATTTATGGCAGGGAAAACCAAAGCCTAAATGATAACCTTCGTGTGGAGTCTTTAAGGAAATAGTAATTTTTTTATTACAAAATCTACAAATCAAATCGTTATGGTCTAAATGAAAATGAGATAATCGTCCTTTGTCACTCGTGAATCGTTCGGGACATTGAAAACAATGATAGCCATGATCAAAATGTTTGAATCTCATATGATCATCAAATTCGCTGTAACTATTTAACACTTCTTTACAAAAAAAACATCGCAACTGTAGTGAAAATTCATCGAATGATCTGCCTTTTATAACAGTACACTGATGATTATCATATGACTTAATATTATTAAACTGTTCAGTACAATATCCACATATCATTGGTTTAAATTGCATCGTACAAACCTTTGTTTCATCATAGGAATAATCTGGCTTCATTTTGGGATATAGATATCGTTTATTTGTAGATCGTAATTCCCGTTTGTTTTGAAATATTTCTTGATTTTTAACCTGATTATTTTCCTTGCACGGTTTTTTAATTTGGTTATATTCTTTATTTTTATTTGTTATATTCCCGGATTCACGAATGTCGAGAACCTTTTGACACATTTGCTTTAATGTATTGACTTCATTGAAAATTTTTTCAATTTTTTCATCTTTTGTATCATTTTCCAACTTTGACGAATTCCGCTTGCCGTTTTCTTGTGCAATCATCTGCTTTATTGTATTATTTTCATCAAGAGCAATTTGTACATCGTCTTCAATATCAATGATTACATCTTCATCCGTATCTTCTAACTTCAAAATACTATGATCTTTACTGTATTTAGATGAATCAGATGTATCTGATACTTGTTGTTTAGTGGATGCTTTAGTGAAATCTTTGGTATAATTAAATGTGCGAGACATAGATGAAGTATCTTCTTTGAGACATGTTTTAAAATTTTGGAGTTTATCTTCATCATCTTTACCAACTATTTCATATGAATCATTTCGTTTCTTGATTGTTATGTTAATGCCAATACCAGAGTCTCTATCACTACTGACTCTAGTGCTGTTTACTATATCCTCATTTTGACATAATTCACAATTGTTTCTATGAAGGAACAATGTATGAGGATTTCGAAATGATCTTCCACATATACAAGTAGTTTCATTGTTTTTGTTAATTCTTTCACTGTATCGAATAGCTCGAGTAGAAATTGAACTATTTTGATTACGCAATGTATTACGCTTGGAATTATTTAATTGCGATGTAGCCTTTTCATCTATTCTATTATTAGCATTGTTTGCAACAGTGTTAGCAGACTTCCTGGAAGACTGCAATGATTTGAAGTTCTTATTAAATGGTGAATTAAAGTATCTACATGTAAATTTATGAAAATTTTGTCTAGTCTCTCCACGTAATTTGTGAATGCGTTTATGTTTGTATAAACCATGGGCAGTTTTATAGTATCCCAAGCAAATGTCACATTTATATGTAGAAGCACTTAAAATTTCTTCCTTTGTGGTGGTGGGCGGATTCTGAACAAATGCATAACGTTCATTATTCAATTTGCGTTTCTTTCTAGGATAAGACAATTTATACTTTCTTTTCCCTTGGACTTTGAACGTTCTACGAGTATCAATTTCATTGTCCATTAAGCGAAATCCATCTTGATGTGGTTCATTTTTTAATGTAGTTTGTTTATCTCCAGGTGATGTTTTAGGCTTACTCAATAATGATGATTCTAGCTGTTCCATTACACTTGTGGAACCTCCAATTTTATGATAATTAGTTAAATGTTTCCTTAATGATAGTACTCTTTGCTGACATAATGTACACTTGACAAACCGTTTCGATGGAGCAGGCCGTGAAGCAGTAGTAGTTTCAACATTGGTAAGTTTTGTCTTTGCAGTGGTCTTTTCACATGAATCTTTATTATCATAAACCTTTTCAGAATTGTTATTTTCTTTGCTAATAGAAGAAACTTGACTGGCTTCATCGAAATTCTTTTTGTTTAAATTATTACGTTTCAAACGTTTACGTTGAATAAGTAAGGGAAGGACAACTCCATGTACTCTTTCCGAATGCTTTCTTAAGGATCGTCTTTCCAAGTATTGGGTACCACAGATAGTGCAAGGGTATAATTTCTTCGTTCTTAGGACAGAAACTTTAAAAGGTGGCATTGTGTTATCACTTTTCAATTTAGGTTCATCCTTAACATGCGACTCAGATTGCTCAACCTCATCCAAACGCTGCACTTCCTCCTTATTTTTTTCCTCTTTATTTTTATCACAATCATCATCAGTTAGCACATCAGTTGGCTTCTCAACCTGTACAGTCTTTATTAATTGTAATGTTTCCCAAATTTTATCACATCTCTCCAATAAAATAACTGGAGCCTTTATCGTAGGTGCGAATACCGGAATGTGTATTGAGGATTCATCCTGTAATAGAAAATATATAATTTTCAATTATATACATTTCGTTTATCTTTCTTTGTGTTTTACATTTTAGTGTAAAACACTAATTAAAGTAAAACAAAAATTAATAATTTCACACAATCATGTAACATTGTAACACAAGTTTCAGAAACATAACCAAAAATCAGCGATCGAAGTTTTTCCAGCAAAAATCTAATGACTGTTGCAACAAATTAAGTTACTCTCGTAAATAACGACAGATTATAAACAATAAATAACTATAAGTAACAAAATCAAACACATAACGATACGAAACATTAGCAATCGAGTCGTATCCTAACCAACACAAACATGGAAAGCGCGGTAAAATAATTGCTAACGAAACGATAGCATTTTTCAATATCTTTTTTAAAGGGGCAGAAAACGAATCTTCCTGAAATTTAAATAATGAGCATTTCGACATTATATATACGTAAGTGACACGATTAGCGGAGCAAACTCATAAATTCCCACACTTACAAATACCAATGGGTCATCGTCGATCGAGTTGCCCAATTCAGTGCCTGGTTCCGTTTTGCATTCAATCTGGAATTCGGCGACATTTGGAGGCGGTAGCAATATCGTTGTTTCATCCATGTTCCCGGGGATGGTCATGGTGTCGTCAGCCATCCTAGGACAGGATGCGAACGATGCGATCTGCGGGAAAACAGATCGTGCTTGAATCCCTTCCGAAACGGGAACGTTGGTGGCAGTGTTGTTGCTCGCGAACTGTTGCTGGTCACTGATTGAGCGATTCTCGGCAATCTCGGCGTCTTTTTCAGACTCTACCGCTACCGCATCATCACATGCCTCTTTCTCGGCGCCATTCCACATGATCGCTACGACGATAGTCCCTCTCTTTTCGGTGCGCTACGACCCTTTACCGTCGGTAAGCTCCTTTCCTCGTATACACGTCTTCTCAGTTCTCCTATCCTTATTCGACAGAAGGGACGCGTTTGTGCTGAGCCTTCTCAACCCGACCCAGCCAGCTCGACCACTATCGAAACTGATTCGGACTGATCCCAGTGCTGGATAGGTGGCACTAGCCCGATGGGTACTGATGGGCACCAACTGGGACTCTTTACTTCGGTGGAACTTTCGTTCGTTTTATGCCTACACAATATTAATTATAAAATCAAACCTTAGAGAGTAGGAGAAGATACAGAGGCGAGAGGTGTAAAGAGTAAAACAAACGAATTTAGCGATACGTATTAACAATATTAATAAAAACAATCGTTACTTGGCGTGTTTCATCAGTAATCATCAGTTACAAAGACTAATCTCAAATAAGCGTATCGATGTTCTCTGAAAATTCTTCCGATCCGATCATATCACGATATCAATGGGTATTGCATCACATTGCGTAATATTACGTAATAAACAAAACTATATACAGACTTGGGACTCTAATGCGTATACCAAGCATTGATCAGCATGCAGCGCTTGATGTATGAACGAATTCTAATTCTAGCATACATCAGAGCAGGCATGATTGCATGCATACGTACTTATCATTCAAGAAATCGAGCATCTGATTCTATCTTTAATCGGGAACAACAGAAGGGAAAGTTTCTCCTAAAAACACGACAATCTTGCGTCTCGATCGAAACACACACGCATTACATATATTCCAATTCCTAAAAGCTAACTATCAAGTTGGTATACAAATGACTTTGCAAGATGTAAGTTCAACGGAAATTCCCGAAGAAATTTCCATTAGGAACGATCAGAATGAAACGTCGTTTGTTATTAAAATTAGAATTGTACGATTAGTCAAAAGTATTTAACGTATATTAAATCCTCGTCCAGTTTCCAAATATCGATCTGATATCTTTCGTAAAAAAGAGATATCACAATGAAAGTCGATGGGGGCCAACAAAAATATGATTCGATCTCATAAAGCTCTTTATTTGTTCATATAATTAAAATATCCCAGTATATACTAAGGCATCCTAATACTAAGGTTTCCAAGAACAACTGAGAACTCAACCTAATTGGCGTTGTTAAAGGAATGCTTCTTAATCAAACGTTATTGACTTTCCATTTAATTTATTTAACATAATGACAAATCAAAATTTGTTTATCAACTTACTTTAGCGTTCAAATTAGATTAATCCGTTAAATTATATGTATAAATTCTTACAATCAATTATAGGATTATTTTTATACAAACAATTATAGAATTATTTCGAAAAATTACTGAAAATATCAAAATACAATACATACACTGTTTCCGATTGTTCGCTGTTGTACTATATACATATATACTTCGATATTATTGGGACAAAACTAAGGGTATTGATCGGACTGAGGACTCGTGAATAGACCTTATATATCTTATAAATCTGGGCAAACTATGTGAATTTTAATGTTCTCAAATTTTCCACGATATTGTTTTGCGTTTCGTAATTGATAAACGCGTTCGACAATACATTTTGCTATATTTGGCAAAAAAAAAATTGTATTAAAAAATTTGTTGTCAAATATAATTAAGTAATAGGGTTTTGCGGTTACCGTTCCGTCACTGCGTGCTATTACGCGATTGGACGGTGTAGGCTTGAGAATACTCGAGAACAGTTGAGAACCCTGGACGAGTCCAAGTTTGGAGATAAGAGGCAATTCTCGTCGAATTTTCTCCCATTTCGATTTCGGTTAAGTATTACTCGTATGCGCCCATATCTAGCTTCGCCCAACGGGAAGATTCCCGTACAATACGATCTATGTATTGAAAATCCGTTATACGTGACATAACCCAACGCACACATGTCTACGATATCGTCGCTCTGTACGAAACTTGGGACTCCTAAATTACGTATAATATAGGCATATAATTTACAGTCTATTGCGCGACTCAATATCGTGGCGATGAGATATCCATCGTTGTCGATGATTATTGTTAGAAACGTTCATTTACCTGAGATTTCGAGCGGATACAGTCGATTTCGTACGCTCGTCGTGTGACGTAGTCCGACTTCGTCAACAGATCCAGAGCGGACTGTCGTGTAGCCTCAGCGTCCGTTCTCTTTACGGTAGACTCATGCGCACAGTAAGAATTCTTCAAGCACCAAAATAATGCGTGCGATCGACTATCAAACGTTCGTAGGACCGAATTTAAGGGATACAGGATCGAAAGAAGACGGGAGAGATGTGAACGTGTAACCCAATACTGGACGAGTCCATTTTTACCTACGGCACGTGACAGGCCAAGTCTCGCTTTATTTCGGTTACGATTAATTTTATGACGGTTCACTCATAACTGCGTCATAACTGCAAGTCCTATTAGGGCTGAATACCTGAGAGCTTGGAAAGTTGGGCGATGGTCTAACGACAGATATTCGTTCTGCTGCGAAAACCCCTTATTTGATCGATACATATATACCACGATTGGGAAAACTGTGTTCTCACGTATCTTTACCTACACGGCACTCTGTGCCAAATAGTACGTTAGGAAAATTTATAATAATATGGACAATAGTTTCCATTGTCATGTTCGTTTACAGTCGATCGCGAAAAATCTAACAATTCATTCTAGACCACTGAAAAACACTCTGTTCCCATTAAATCTTGTATCAACTGATGTTCTACTAGACATGGTCTCATTTTACAAGGGAATGCATTTTTTTTACCAGGGTGAAAGATTCATCTTGGGTATTGGTAGGCTATTTACAAAGGTTTTTCTAATTTGATCTGAATCTGAAATTACTGCAATGCAATTATTGTAAAAAAAGTATCTATAATACGTTCTCATTTTGCGAAGTGTTAACTGTAGGATCCAAAATTATCCTTATTAGAACCCCGAGCGTCATTTGCCCTGATGACAAAAATTTAAAGAGGTATTGAATAGCAATTTCAGTCAAAAGAAATCAGATCTTTTTCATAATTCTGACATTAGAAGCGCGGACAAGCGTAATCGTAGAAAACCATCGTGAATTAACAGTGTGCAAATGAGTAATCAATTGATAGCCCGTTTTAGGCCGGGCAGCCAGTCCGGCCCACATGGGTAATCACGGATAAACGTATGTAATTTGCGTTCATACGTAACACAGCACAATAGCGTGATGTCGTAGTCCCAGGTTCGCGGAATAAGTGACTAGCCATCTTGCTGTGCATGACGAGATTCGGATTCTCTTGTTGCAAGTTATGTATATATTGTAAAAAATGACGATGATATTAACCGACTGAGAGATGAGACCGGAACAGATCGAAACGAATGCAACAAGGCCGATGCTGTTTTCGTTTGCGCATGCAGGCTCAGCTTGATTTCTCGATAAAATTGTGGCACTAACGAGATCGTCATGCTATGCACTTCCGCCGAAGGACGTATAAAACGGCACGCGCTTCTATACCCGCACGCAGAGTGGTGTTGTTTGTCCGATTGCAAAAATGCTACCACTTTCGGGTATCTTACTGCTGCTCCTTACCTGCCAACTCGTTACGCCGACACCGATTTTCGATAGAGGTGGTGTATATTGTAGTTATTTATAAGTGCTAAATTAATTACATCCTATAGTGTAGAGGGTAATGAAGTGCAGGATTGAAATAATCGATATTATAGTTGAATTAAACACATATTTCAGTTCCTCAAGTTCTTGAAATGAATAGTTGTTCCTATTCAAGAGAAAAAAAAAAGAATATAGTGGCACAGTTTCCAGTTTCGTGCGAAAAGAAATGGAAATGTTAGTGTGTCTTCCAGCAAGTGGTGTTACGTTGTGTCGTCTGTGACGTTTGCTGGAAAGCACACCTAGTATATATCCAAATTGTTTTAAATTTAAATGAAACTTAATTCAATATCTTTAAGCAAAGATAGATATCTATGATATAACATCAATAAGTATATCAGTGATTAAATGTTCAGATTTCTGATTTACTCCAAACTTTACAAAATTATATAAATTAAAAAAGAATTTAACAAGATTGCAGTCAAACTGTACTACTCAATTGTGATGCATAGTGACCAATCCTGCTACAAATCCTATAAATTTTTAATATCCTGTTAAACGCAAACGTTTGTCTTAGATGGAACAGGTCGATCAACTGGATTTGGAGAAACAATACGAGATTGGTTTAAGATGATCAAGGACCGAATTGTGGGAAAATGGCGGGAATGGTTTGGCAAAGATAGTCCAACTCCAAACTTATCACCGCAGGATATTTTGAACATTGATAAGACCTTAGAGAGTCGAATATCGAGTTATCCAGGCTTGTTCTTAGATTTGTGTAAGCAAAGTTCAATAACATGAAACTTAAGAGTCAGTATTCGTAGAATTTTTCTTCAATTTCTTTGTCACGTAGTAAAACTGAAACTCGCGTTGAATATCAAATCACGTGTTTATGCTTCGCTACGGAACATAATTGAGCGATTTCGACGTTTTACGTGATGCGTCACTCGCGAATGTTGTATGAAAGATACAATTAGGATTACAGCGTATAATACCACGTATATTCTTCAAAGGTTTCCACGAGATTGCATCCTTCCAAATAACTTCTAGATGACCGAGATTTAACTTTCGTATTTTGTCAATTTTTTCGTACTAATAGCTAGCCTATCGTTCGACCCAAAACGAGATTGGGGCGTCCGGATTGGTAACTGGTACATCATCCGGAAAATTGCAGGCAATGATTACGGGGACAGTGATTCGGATGAATGGGACGTTATGCCAAATCTGCCTCCTATATTTGGGACCAACTGGACATTTGACTTCAGTAAACTTCCAACAGAAATTCCGAAAACTACGCAACTTACAACGGCTACACCAAAGATCGAATGGACTACACCAAGGCAACAGACCACCCAAACTGTTACTCAAACGCAATCAGAATTAACTTCTACCGAATCAACTGTAACAATTACCGAGGCTATCGTGACTTCTACCGAATCGATTCCACTTACTACCCAATTAAGTACAGCTTCCATAGAGCCGAATATAGAAGTTGATTCATCAAGTGAAGAAATGATAACTTCCAGTGAATCTGTTGTAATGAATAGTGTACCGGTTGCAGCACCTACTAATTCTACGTTAACATCTACCGAGTCAATTGTTTCGTCAGTTGATACTACTATGTTTTCCGTCACATTGACACCATCCACTGATCTAACTTCTGTCAGATCGATCGAAACATCTATCGAATCTGCAGTTTCTGATGAAGCAGACAATACGTCTTCTGAGGAATTAACTACTACTACTACTACCACTGACTCATCTGAAACGTCCACCGAACAAACTTTCTCTAGTAAGCGAGTAGAAGATAATGAGACCGTTAATAAACGTACCACAAAGAAACCTCGTCCAGCATCTGCCGAAGTTATAGCGTTTTAAACAGATTGTATATCATAAAAAAAATTCAGGTGTATATTTTCAATGGTTTTTAATAAAGTTTTAAGTATGTAAGTTGTAAATACATATTGATTAGATATAAAAATATTAATATACTGAAAATTGAAAAGTAAAAAAAATAATAGCGCATTAATTCAATATAATAAACTTTTTAACAAAACATTGTTACAAGATGTCAAGAAAAATGTGATAAACAGGTTTTCATCAAGAAGAATACACGTTTATTCCGTAAAATTTATTATAATTTCAGCGCTATTCCATAGTAAAATATAATAACTTTTACGTCGATGATTGTGTGGTCTTCAAGATAGCTTCTTTTACTGTAATAAAAAAAATGTGAATGTATTAAAAAATAATATATCTTTTTTTTTATTTAAAATCAACTTTTTAACATGCACACAACCAATTTTAATACAAATAGTTATAGCAATAGAATAGTACACATACATTTACATATCTGTAATTAATATATAAAGCATATGCTCTCTCAAGCGTATTAGTTAAATATAAAAAATATATGTACAAAAAATTCAATATAATTCAATATTCAAGTATATTCAATTTTCACACAAAATTGTTTAAACCTCAGCAATTTTCGTGCATACTTAATTTTATATTAATATAAAATGCAAATATAACACAGAATAAATTTTAAAATAAAATAAAATTGTTTGTTACTTTGTTAATATATTTGTGATTCATTGAAATCAATTTTTGAGCAAGGGAAAGTTAATTATAAACTCACAAATATAATTTCTTTTTTTTTTGAAGAACGTAGCCTAATTTATAGTAATAACTACTTTTAAAACAATTTGATTACTATAGTAAAAGTTTAATTTTAATTTTAATTGAAGTGATACAGACAACATGTTAGTGTAAGTTTAGAATTAAATTATTACGCAGCAAAATGCAAATATAAATAATTAAGTCTTATACCTAATTATACAGTTTCTAAATCTACACTCTACATCATCAAAGATGTATGATATGAAAATATAATAGTATATGTAAGATTATTGTATTTTCATATCATGAAAATAAAATATTACATTTTTATATTACTATGTATTAACAAACTACTGGAATATTAGAATTACATGATTAGTAAAATAATAAATAAATCATAAAAATATAACATGTATATATGCTGTTAAAGAATAAAAAAAATATTAGCATGCTCATACAATAATGAACAAAAATATGAAACTTAAAGATTTGCATGCTGACCCTGATTAAGCAATAAGAAATTGCTCCTCCAGAAATCTGTAGTACAAATGATGATCATTTCTCTATTTCCTTCCCTAGAATGTGAATAAGAAGCGTATACCACCGTAGCATGCATAATAGACATCGAACCAAAGGAAAATTTATTTCTGAATTGCCCATGAACATTATTATGTCATCAATAAAAAAAATACTTAATATTTTTCATTTTTATCATTAGAACATATCACACAACTACCGTACTGTATGAGAAATGTAAAAAGCTAAACCAATTAAATTTTACAAATTTACTGAATCTAACTTTTTAATAAATATATGAACATTTATATCATGTATTTAAAGTTATCTATTTAATAATATTAGGAATTTAAATTGTCATATGAGAACTTTCAATACAAACTGATTTTATTAAATAAAATAGTGCATTAATATAATCAATTGACTGAAAACAAAGAAAAAATTACAACATCAGATAGAACGTACAATTTAAAGACAATTACAATTTTGATATAAGAGATTTAAGCTAAAGCCCATGTGATTAAAAAAGAAAGAAACATGCATAAGATATTTGATATCGAAAAGCATTAAGAGATAGAATAAAGAAATTTTTTGCAATGTTATAACATTAATGTTCGAGTAATAGAGCAAGAAATGTTTATATGAAAGAAATATATTCGAAATATATTATTTCGCCTACCTTTTTGGATGCTGCTCCAACTTTACTCTTTTTAGTACCCCTAACTTTCTTCATTCTGTTCTTGCGTTCCTTACGCTGTTTTCTAGTTTGTTTTTGTTTTTCAAAAAGACCATGCCTTGCTAACCTATATTTAGGTTCAAATTTCTTAGCAAAATCCAATGTGTCGTAGATAAGTGCAAATCCAGTAGATTTACCACCACCAAAGTTGGTTTGGAAGCCAAACACAAAGACAACATCTGGAGTCACTTTATACATCTTGGCTAATTTCTCTCGAATCTCGGTCTTACGAACTGATGGTTGGCCAGGATGAATAACATCTACGACCTGCGATCAAAATAAATTGTATAAATTTTCATCTGGATTTCATAATGGATTGAAATCATAGATACTTGGGTCTCACACTAACCATTTGTTTTCGGCATAAAAGCCGATTGGTCATGAACTTTCTCGTCCTGATGGTAGCTGTACCTTCCGACTGTAAGCAAAAATCAAAATATATTTCTTTATTTATAGGTTAGATTAGGTTATTAGATATTTTCAGCATATCGAAATTGAATGACGAATACTATAAATTAGAAGACAGATAAAAAAATTTCAATTAATTTTATGATCTATTATCCCATAAAATGTCACAAATGGTCACACATAATTACAAACATGTATTTCTCAATTGAGGTTATGTCACGTCGTGTCTGATTAATTTTACTATATTTGTAATTGATACTTTCTGAACATGATATACACAACACGTATTTTGTTAGATACCATTATTAAATATTTAATTGAATGTTGCACGTTTCGTTAGATGATTACTATAGAATTCTTCGATATAAGTTACATACCATTTTGACGGGTTATCGTTGTTTAGTGTACCGCTTGGAAAAAGGGACGTTCGGAAACGTGCACCGCCATCTACGAAAGATTACATGGCAACATTCGCGTGTATTTTACGTTAGAAAAAATCGTATTGTTTATATTTACGATCGACATTATCGATTAAAAATAATTGAAAATCCTCTATTTAATTTTCAAAATGTTACCACATTGAAATAGTTAAATTAAATTTGGCACTCGAGTTAAAATTTGTAAGTAAATTCTCTTAATAACTTTACAAAATCTTAACTTTACTTAAAAGTAAGGGGCTCCGCACAATAAAAGGAACAGGGAATAGAGAACAGAGAATAAGAATTTCCTATCAGAAACTGTGTATTCACAATACATTATTTCTGATTGTGCGGAGCCCCTAAATTGTCCCAAGGGCAGACTTCTGTACTTTGAATTAGTACAGCGAGAATAATAAAAAAAGACTCTAGAAAAAAAGTAAAGAAAAAAAGTGCAGAAGTCCGTGGTGTAAAATTTGTAACAAACAAAATAAAAGAAAACACGGGATATTTTAATATCTATAAATAATTTAAAAAAAAAAAAAAGAGAGAAAGTGTCATATCGACCGAAAAAAAAAACTGCATGATCGACGCGTGAGTTTGAGGGAACTGGGAAGTTTCGAAAGAGACCGAGGCTGTGCGCGTAGCGCTTCCGCCAACGTCGGCAGCTGATTGGCGCTCAGCCGTCGGCTCGACGACCGACGTTGACCACTGCCGTTCTCTAGGAAGTTTCGAGAACATACACTGCAGGCGGCAAGGCGACGTGGGCGCACGGACTACGGTGGATTACGGTGGACTACGGAGTCGCACGGCACGGCACGGCACGGCACGGAATCCGGGCTCGGTGCTCAGTTTCGTACGTGAAACGTTGTGACGCGGACGCGAAGGCAGAACGGGTGTCGCACGAAACGTGCGCGGTCATTCTTTACAGCGACACTCCTCGTCGTTTACGCAGGTAAGTAACTCTCGCGAATCCCGGGATACTCTTCACTCTTGTAGTCTCGCCGTGGCCGATCTGACGGCGTGGACCGGGAGCGAACAAGGGACTGAACGAACGGCTCGAGTCGCGCGATCGATCGATCGGTTGGTCCGCTCGCGATATTCGTCCTCTCTCTTTCCCTGGAAAACGTAATCGGCGTTTAGCGTGCTCGCGTGAGAGGCGTAGACATTTATATAAAATTTTCCGGAATCTCTGTCCACGTTGGGATTTCGGGATTTCGTCGCGGTTTCTCCTGGTCTAGCTCCGCGTAACGGTCACCGAAACCAGCGAAGGGGTGTGGGGGGCAGGAGCGCCTTGGCTTGGCGGACGGTCGAAGGTTGCGCGGCGATATATTTCGCACGATTGCACATTGATGGACGTTACGAAGCGGGAATCGCCAGGCGAGTACTCTAGTCCCATTGCGACGGCGAGCGTGAGCTTGAAAAGAAAGATGGAAGCCAGTAACCTGGCTACCAAGTCTGCGCGCACGCTTGCCCGACGACTCGTGTCGATTGACGATACACCAAGGCATCGGCCACTGCTGAGAAAAGGAGAGATTGAGATAGAAAAAAAGAAAAGAAAAAGTAGAGTCGCTTATCGCGAGGAAAACGCGTTTTTCTCGTGATAGCGTAAATACGTGCGTCACGCATAAAAATTCATCGGGAGCGAAACTCTTCGTTACACCGATTTTGTCGTTCGATCGACTTGGGAACCCGCGTGCTCGGTAACATCTATGCGAAAGTGGAAAGCTCGGTGAGGCGGTCTTTGTTCGCGAAGCGTCCACGGCACGCGCCTTGCCTTTTAAAATACTCCGCTCGCTGATCTATTCAATCGCATACTCCCAGTCCTACTGTAGACGCCATTTTGAAATTCGTGTGAATTCCGCATGGGTGTTTTATATTAATTTATATTCTTTGAATTGACGAACGAACGCACGACTTTTACCTCTACAAACACACGCAACAAATTGCGTGAAAAAGTTGTCTGCATGCGTTGCGAGGCTTGAAATCAGTCGCGGTAAAAATGAGAAAAAAGAGGAAGAAACAAGTGTCGGTACAATTGGGCATTTATGCTTCAACAAAACTTTCCTGTTTTCAATTTTGCCATTTTCGCTGTTAACTACAAGTGAAGACTTGAAACTCGAGGTCATTAAGCCGGAAGTTCTCTCACTTGGGCCACTGTTGCTAAAGGCTCTTTTGTTACTCATTGTATCTTATATAACTTGAACATTTATTAATTTAAATATTCATAAAAACGATTCACAGTTACATGTATTTATTGTCTGATCAAATCTGACCATATTGAAATTTGTGAGTCTAGATTCAATTATGTAACACTACGAAAACGATACATTCCTCATTTAAAATTATGAATTAATTATGAGTTAAACTTGTCTACCTTTTTGATCTTGCAATGCGCATGTATGTTGTAACATCACGAGCTGTTTAGTTCATCGATATAATGAATTTGTTTTTCCTCGAATTCTCCGATGTCGTTTTCTCGGCAGTAACATTTTGACATTTTGACACAATTTTTTGTGCATTACATCATCAGGTCTATTCTTGTAGCTATATATTCAATATTCCTTCAATTTTTTGATGTTATTTTATCAGCAGATTAAATGTATTTTCCATTAAAAAAAATATGTATATTCATAGTTTGGTGTCAAACAAGATATAAAAAGTTTTGGTACAGTTCAGTGCAACGACAAAGAACAGACCTATGTATTTAATAGCAATATAAAAAAATTAAAGCATTCGTTATAGTATTTTTTCTTGTTTACAGCAGCAAGAGTGGTTTAATATAACACTAACTACTTAACATACCGTGAAAATGGTTAAGGAGACTACATTTTATGATGTATTAGGCGTGAAGCCTGGATGCTCGCAGGAAGATTTGAAGAAGGCCTATAGAAAGCTCGCTTTAAAGTATCATCCTGATAAAAATCCTAATGAAGGAGAAAAGGTTTGTATGAAACTTATCATTTAAAATATTTATTGATTAGAGTTTACTTGTAATAAAACTTAATATAATTTAATATTATAAAATATACGTTTTAGTTTAAACAAATTTCTCAAGCGTACGAAGTATTGTCAAATCCGGAGAAGAAGCGTATCTATGATCAAGGTGGTGAGCAAGCTTTGAAAGAAGGTGGCATGGGTGGTAGTGGCTTCTCTTCTCCTATGGATATCTTCGATATGTTCTTTGGAGGAGGATTTGGCGGACGAGGAGCAAGGAGGAGAGAACGCAGAGGTCAAGATGTAATGCATCAATTATCAGTTTCCCTCGAGGAACTTTACAAAGGAACTGTGCGTAAACTGGCTCTGCAAAAGAATGTTATTTGTGAGAAATGTGAAGGTAACGGTTGTATGGAGATTGTAATTTTAAAAAGATCTATATCTGTGTAGACACGGAGAATATGATATATCTGTCGATTTTTCGATTAGGTGTCGGTGGAAAGAAAGGTTCTGTTGAACAATGTTCGACGTGTCATGGTTCCGGCTTGCAAGTACAAATTCAGCAATTAGGTCCGGGAATGTTACAACATTTACAAACCATGTGTGCAGATTGCAAAGGACAGGGGGAACGTATTAATCCCCGTGATCGTTGCAAATATTGCAATGGAAGAAAGACTATTAGAGATAGAAAGATACTTGAGGTTCATGTTGATCCAGGAATGGTTGATGGTCAAAAGATAACTTTCAGTGGCGAAGGTGATCAGGAACCAGACTTGGAGCCTGGCGATATAGTTATTCTTCTTGAAGAAAAAGATCATGATGTATTCAAGTTAGTAGTATTTTAATGGAATATTTATTAGGGAGCTAGTTATTTAACTGTTACTAATAAGCTGCGATCAATTAAATTATAGGCGTTCAAGAAACGATCTGATTATGCGAATGCAACTAGAACTCGTAGAGGCATTATGTGGATTCCAGAAAGTTATCCGTACTTTGGATGGTAGAGATCTAGTGATAACCTCACTTCCCGGCACTGTGACGAAACACGGTGACTTGAAATGCATCTTGAATGAGGGCATGCCGATTTACAAAGATCCATTTACACACGGCAGACTTATAATACAATTTATAGTCAATTTCCCGAAGAGCATAGACCCATCGCTTATTCCATCATTGGAACAATGTCTGCCGCCGAGGGAAGAGGTTATAATTCCAGACGGTGCCGAGGAGTGTTTACTTACTGACTTGGATCCTGAGCAGGAGCAAAGGCGGAGAGACACGAGACAAGCGTACGAAGAGGACGAAGGAGGTCCATCGCGAGTCCAATGTGCCACACATTAATTTGATTACACTAACCCTGTAATAAACATAGCCGTTTCTTTCATTTCAAACTCTGTCCCATTCGCTCGATTCTGTATCATACTAAAGAAAGAAACAACATGGATATGTAGGCCAACTATTCAATGAGCGAGAAAGATATAATTCTACTGTTTGGACGTGTACAAAAAAAAAAACAGTGAGTACTGCAATTATTGATTCTTTAATTTTATCAGTTATATCAAAATTATACAATTTTGAAAGTAAACAATTGTCATCGACAATCTCGTTATGAAAAGGTCCAGTATAATGAAGCATCTTACTAAGATGCATCTTATTGTAATATCTCTTATGGAGAGGCTTCTCGTAGAAACTTTTACAGCTACTTTTTAGGATATGTTTCTGATATTTTCTCAAGATATGAAATTATGTATAGGGATGAATAGAATTGTGGATACAGGATAAATGCGAATGATACTATTGTAGTGATAGTTTCTCATTTTTTGTATTCAGTAATTATCTGATAATTTGGTGCTTTCCAGCAAGCGACATAGTCTGAGATTGAAATCTAATTTTTAATATATAATGTCTGAAATGGTAACTTGAAATTATTTAACGAATAAACTAATTAATTCTTTAAAAAATTAATTGTATATTCTTGCGTCCTTTGTTAATTCGTTTATTGTTTATCGGTATCTGTGAATCGATGGACATCGTTCGCTTCTCAATACGATAATTCATTAAAATTTTATTCATTTCTTTTTCGCTTATTGTAAACATTCACCTACATACTCATGTTATTTCTTTCAATAGAGGATTACTAAAAATATGTACTTATCATTATACAATGATAAGAAAATTTAAATTTATTTATATGTAA
Organism: Trachymyrmex cornetzi; assembly: GCF_001594075.2. Classification (NCBI taxonomy): domain Eukaryota; kingdom Metazoa; phylum Arthropoda; class Insecta; order Hymenoptera; family Formicidae; genus Trachymyrmex; species Trachymyrmex cornetzi. The sequence continues at coordinate 371,875 of NW_017296636.1, read as the reverse complement.
CGTAAAGGTTTGATACCGTCGTTACAATATAATGAAAGGCATCATATATTCTCGAACATCGCGATTGTCTCTGTACCAATTGTATCGCTCCAATAACCAGCTAGCTGCTCGACAGTGACTATTACATGGCTAAAGTTAGAATTAAAAAAAATTTCATAAATATATATATATTATATATATTTAGTTGAATTTTATATATGGATTATCCATATACACAATTACTTTCTTCAGATATTAATAACAGCAAACTTGATTACTCCAAACCTTAAAGTCTGAAAATTGTTATCTTTTACAGTTTTCTAGAATTTGAAATAATAATATCGGGATGTATCAATCAATGTGGAAACGGTATAAACTACGCTTGGTTAAAGCCTTAATGTTATCAATTGTATTAGAGATCTCGAAGAAACTTTTCAAAGTGGGACATTATTCCATATTCGTAGTATTTAATTTTTTCCAGTCGCTTTTGTATACTGGCGTGTGACGATGATAAATGGAAACATAGAATTTTGTTTGCGAACAACGCAAGTAAAATTGGGAATCAGGTTCCTGTGTGTGTGGACGATTGCGCGTATTTATAAGCAGCTTTGTGCAATTATATTGTGTCGAATCTAACCATTTTTCTTTACATTTGCCAATGCTGAGGATATTATTACATATTTTAGTAAAATCAATGTCACTTTAGTAATTACTATAAATTTGTAAACAAAAAATTATGTTTTCATAATAGATACATTTCTACGAGTTTATTCGGTCATTTTCACCATCATCTAAACGCGCATGAACAAATGCTCTAGAGATCTAGATAATTCATAGGTCCTGTTGTACTATATTAAATTAATATATTAAGAATCATTATTTTAAACCGCATATGTGAGAAACACAAACAATACTAGAAAAATTACGGTCGAAGCTGTGGATCTTTATTGCTTTAAATAATTCAATCTTGAATTACTAATATACACTATATATGTACTTGCATATATACCACATTGTAGTCATTTTAGAACTGCATGCCGAGTAATTTTAATTGCGTTTATAGTCCGGAAAAACAATTCGACGCGCAGTTTGAAAAGACTACAAAATATGCAAGTACATATATAGTGTATATTAGTAATTCAAGATTGAATGAATTATTTAAAGCAATGAAGATCCGGCTTCGACCGTAATAGACAAATTCTAGTATCGATTTCTAAATCAATATACTTTCAATACACATTCACACATAATTTACTATATACATGGTACTCGTCCGCAGTTACTATAGCGAATTTTAATAAATAGCCACATATGTCTTGTAATCTTATTTATTATAGGAAAAAAATTGGTGATTGATTAGGCACTTTTTTTTGAGCGTCTCAAATAAATTTGGAACTGTACAATGGGATTATCGATTTTACGTCCTTGCAAAATCGGACCTGAAATTCCTCACAGTCTAATTACTCGAAACACCTGTTTCATGTAATTTTCCTTCAATTTCTTACTAATTCGTCGCAAATTAATGTCGCTGTAATGATATATTTAATTTATAAGACAGTTTTTTTGATTTTTATTAAAAAATAATTTACATATCAAAATTAAATTTTAAGTGCCAGGAAATTCTATTATTTGAATTTGCTTCAAGTAATTGTAAAAATTTAATAAGTAAAATGAATAGGCACATAAAATTAAAAAATGACAAATGAAATTAAAAGTGATAAAAAAAAATTGATATTTTGTTGTGTTTTATCAACACGCACACGCGATCGTTATTCGATGACTAATCAGAATCTTATGAAGTTGCAATTATTTGCCAATTTGTAATCGATCTACATGAAGATTCATAGTAAAGAGATTAACGAAACGTCGATTCATGAATCGCTCGTTATTTCGACTGTGACTGGCGGATTCAATCGTTCCGCATGAAAGAGAGAGTCATCGCGATTCTACCGAGAGAGGGGAGAGAGAGAGAGAGAAAAGTCCGCGGGGACGACCGCGAAACTAACGCTTGCCCCGTCCGATGGATAGCGACACCGTCGTTCGCGATGCATCGCGTCGCGCGGGTCGATGTTTTTAGCGACGTGCTTAGTGACGTGCGAGTGGTTCGAGTGAGAGAGGCAGCGAGCAAGGCAGCCAGCCAGCCGTCGGGATGCCGCATAGGTTTCTGGGTATGCGGTGGGAGCCATATTTTTTCAATATCAGTTACGCGAAAAGAGCGTAGCGCACGGGGACGGGGTAGAGCATCTGGTGGGCACGGCATTCCGAACGGCGAACGGCGGTGCCGCGCGACGTTCGTGTCGGCCGGCGGTGAGTGATCGGGCGCGTTAAACGCAGGACGGCGAACGCGATCGTACGAAGCGCGTAGTCGTCGCCGCGTCCGCGCCGCTACCATCGCTCTCGTCACGAAAAATAACATAATAACCGCGCGATAGCGGGGAGGTGAGGTGAGGTGTGGTGAGGTGAGGTGAGGTGAGGTGCGATGAGGTGAGGTGAGGTGAGGTGAGAGGTCCCCCGTCACCCGTGAGAAACGGAGTAGCGCGCAGGTGTTTCAGAGGGTTAGTTAACTTAACCCGAGTTCGTATTCTCTCTCTCTCTCTCTCTCTCTCTCTCTCTCCCTCGCTCGCTCGCTCGCTCGCTCGCTCGTAGTACGATAGTAGTGCTGCTGCTGCTGCTGCTGGTGGCGGTGGTGGTGGTAGTAGTAACATCAAGTAGTAGTGGTATGCGAGCCAGTGGGGAAATGATAGTGATGGTGGTGGTGGAAGAGTGCTGGTGGTGGTGGTCGTGATACTCGCTGCTGCTGCTGCTGCTGCTGTGACGATGACACAGCGTCATAACACGACGTTCGTCCGTCCGTGCGCGATTTAACCCGAATCGTTATGCCAGCGGCGTAAAAGTGTTTTTTGTACGGCGTGCGCGTTCGCGCCATATTACCGATCGAGCGCCGACTCGAGGCGACTCCAGCCGAGTACGGCGCGATTAAACTCGCGTCGCGTACGCAGTCAGTGTCGAGGGAGATGGCACGCCGTTCGGCTGTGTTATCATCGTGAGTCCATGAGCCTCGCGCATTCGTCGGGATCGTTGTCGCGTGACCGTGCGAGGGTTCCCCTCCCCTCCTCCTCTCCCCTCCTCTCCACCCGGTTCTCGCCTTTCGGCGAGATATACCCAAGCAGTGTGCCGTTTTGCGTAATGACATAATTGAGTGCGCGCGCGCGCGCATGTTCGCGTCTTTGCGTTCGTTCGTTCGTTCCGTTCGTCGGCGGAGTGCATTATAACGCGATTCGATCGAGGACGGAGTAATGGTGTTGTGGCTGTGAGTAAAGCGCGGACCGTTGACACCGGCGACGGAGTCGCCGGGTGCAGTTAACAAGTTCGAGAGAGACTCTCTCGGTAAGCGTAAAGCGAGTAACCGTCGCGAGTAACTCGGCGCGCTCCGATTTTGAATTGTCCGTGGTGAATATAGTTGAATATAGCCGTGGCGCAGTTGGGAGAATCTTCGGCTTCGACCCGTCGATTATACATTTATACATCGCGTCCGCGGATCGCGTCGCTCCGGAGCCGAGCGGAGCGGAGCGGAGTAAACGGGTGGCGGCAACTACGGGCCGTCACCTTGAGTCGCGAGCGAGACCTTGTGTGTGTGTGTCTGTGTGTGTGTGTGTATGCGTGTATGCGTGCGTGTGTGCGTGCGTGTGTGTGTGTGTGTGTGCGTGTGCTCGCGTACGTAAGGCTCTCTCTCTCTCTTTCTCTCTCGTCCGCTTGCTCCGAGACGTAATTCCCCGGCGATAAACAAGCGGCTCGCCTACGCGCGTCGGCCCGCCGGCTATGAGAGTTTCGAGTCAAGTTAGCAGCAGTCGCGACCTTGCTCGCCACCACCTCGTGCACGATCATGCTACGTAACGACTCGCCCGCGCGGCAAAAGGAATTGACGTGAAACGTCACCGCGGAAGCGAGACTTTTGCAGGGGAGAGAGGGAGAGAGAGAGGGAGAAAGTAGCGGAGGAAAACGTGAGCCGGCTCTCGGAGGCACCCGATGGTGCGGCGTTTCGAATTCCGATCGCGTTCGCGTGCGACGACGTGTCGCGAGCTGCGACATTTTGACGAGCGTCCGTCTATCCTCAGGAAAGGAGGTTGAGAGGAGAAGGAGGAGAAGAAAGGCGAGCCAACTGCGGAAGGGAAAACACATCTTCGGCGCGTCCCGCGCCATGCCCGGCGATCCCCGCCGCGTCAAGGAGGTTAGACGGCCATTGACCGGCACCGGCACCGGCACCGGCACCGCCGGCGAGCAGCGACAGCGTGTACTACGCGCGCCAAACACGCACCGGTTAAACCGAGTACGACCCGCGACGTAGGAGCGTCAAACGATTCCCGCCTTCCCCCACGTAGCTTTTTCCACGTAGGAAAGAAACATCCTTTCGCGCGCCCCCGGGGGGTAAGGAGTTCCATGTTCGTCGCGCGATCGACGTAATATTATGTCGTGCTACGTGCTACGCCTCTACGCGGAGAGACGCAACGGTACGTGCAGCAGGAACATCGGCGAGAGTGCGAGCACCCTTCTGCGTGGACGTGCGGAAGGTTCATCGTCATTGTCGAGCGCGTGAGGAATCGTGAGCTGGCTCACGGAGAATGCGGCAGTATCCGCCGCCGGTGTCTCCACGTAGGCGAGCTACGTGCCACGTCGTGCCAGTGATGTCGTGGGTGTCGTCATCCGCCGCGCTGCTGGACCTGGACCTGGACCATGGCCGGCAAGCCTGAGCAGCCGTCCACGCTCCCTGCTCCCCCGAGTCACGGCCATCAGCATCATCAACAG
>NW_017296636.1:361762-366574 GCF_001594075.2 Trachymyrmex cornetzi | reverse complement strand
GACGACGGCGGCGGCGGCGGCGGTGACGACGGTGGTGAATCCCGGGACGGATGGAAGCGAGTCCAGGCATGCTCCTTCTCTGGCGAACAATGAGGACGAAGAGGATTACGCGATGCTGTATCGACAGGCCAACCTGGGGCATTCGACGACAGTGTGCGCCACGGCGACGACGACGACGGGTATAATGACGCGCGTCGCGACGTCGCGCGATAAGAAACGGCCGTCGGAGAACGGAGAACGGTCCTCGACGGCGAACGGTCTTGGGAGTAATAACGATCCGATGGTGTCCGGCGCGAAGACGTATCAGAGCGCACGGCTCCAGCACGGTGGTGACGCCGTGTCGTACTCCGCGAGGATGAGCGGCGAGTACAATCCTGCGACGAACAGTAATAGTAGTATCGTCGTGCGATCGAATCCGAGCGACATCGGTCTTCTCGGTGGTGAGGACGACTGTGTCGCGTACGGTACATCGACGTCCGCCGGTGACGGTAGTAACGGGATCGCGCTGAGCGTTCAAAACGCCGCTGAGCAACAGGCTGCGACGAGCGTGGATGACAAGAGCCGGCAGCAAGACGGTTTCGATAATCAGCAGGCCACCTCTTCGGCGCCGACGGTGGTCAGTGTTGGTGACGGTAATGGTGTTGGTGTCGCGACCACCGGCTGCGACTCGGTCAGGTCCGACGAGTCATCGACGACGACCTATAGCAGCCTCAGTAGTCCTGACGAGAGTCAGAGTCATCAGCCGGGACTGCAGCACGACGGTGGTGGCATGCCGGCGAGTAATAATCATCCTGGCGGTGGTAGTGCGTGTGCGCAGCAGGCTGCGCGGCCGTCGCGTGTCAATGGTAGTAACAATGGTAGTAACGTGCAGCATAACGCAGTGGTGTTGACTATGAACGGCAGTGCAGTGGTTACGCAGCAGCAGCAGCAGCAACAACAACAACAACAACAACAACAACAACAACCGCAACAACAACCCTCTGCCATCACCGTGCCACGTGGATGGAAAAGGATATGCACCAACGGGGTCATCATTTACATCAGGTGAGTTATCCATGTTGTTTGTTGTCACTCATCAGTGGTTCTCGATTTACCTCCAGCGAGAGATTCGATATTTCAATGCTGTTCACGGTGAAACGAGCAAAGAGGAAAAAGCAACTGGTGAAGCAGTGATTAATATGATGTAATTGATAAGTCTCATTGCGCAATACTATACTGTACTATATGTTTATTCATATTGATAGAAAATTAATTTATCTTTCATAATATTTTTTTTATAATTTATAATTAAAAAAAATTTTCGTTAAAAATTTTCTCAAATTCTCTCGATTATTTTTTGACTCTGGCGATGACGCAGGTCGATCATCACTGGTTTAATGTTTGCGCAACACACATGTGCCCGAAACGTGGCGTCGATTTCTTGGAAGAAAAAATTCCATGATGCCCTCGTGATACCCGCGCCACGATCCTATTTCTTCTGTCTCACGAAAATGACTTGAACGTACAAAGTTAATTCTCGAGCGAGTCGCATTAGCGAGCGCTTTTAATTCGTCGGCTTAAATGGAGTTGACCGACAGCTCGAGGCATCAAATCGAAATTAAAACGCACGTAGCCTTCGTTTTGCTAATGGAATTAAACTACGGCCAGTTTAAACGTACTATCAGGTGCGGTGTACGAAACGCGAGCATCGAGTGTAATTGGTGTTTCTCGAAAATTGATTTATAGAAATTTAAACAGCGAATTGTACGTACGGAGTAACATGAAACATATTTCACGTTAAAGTTAATTTGTTCAAAAATAAATGGAAGAACTTTACGGCGATTTTTCGGATTCTTCAATAAAAATTTTCCAAATTCTAATAAAATTTTTTTTCATAAATATATTTTTTTTCTTTAAAATTCTAAATAGCGTTTTGACAGTTCTCTGTCGAAAAATATAATTCGTATATATTCTGATTGAAATAAAAAAATCTGTCATCAATTTGTCTGTAACGAAAACGTAAAATAGCTTATTCATGTGTCTTCGGATCTTCGTTTCTACTCTCTAAATTTTTTAGGGTAAAATCTCAGACAAAAGGAGTGAAAATTACTCCAGTCGATAGTGAAAATACTGCTATTCGGGATGGAGTGACATTTCACTTTCGTAAAGATAAATGTTTAACCATAATAAATGTTTCATTCTTTTGGAGTGTTCATTCTTTTATAGTTAAAATGACCTTATAAGACCAGGAGTCTTAATTAAAAAAAAATATTTAAACTTAATTACGGGGTCTTAATTAAAAAAAATATTTAAACTTAATTACGTAAGGTAAGTCTTGTTTGTGTTTTATCTCTTATAAAAGAAGACATTTTTATGTAATGTTCGCTATTCTTGCTTGGCATGTGCATTGTTTCCAAATTCATTCTGTAATTGTACAAACGAAAAGATTCACTTCACGATACAGCGTGAAAGAATTCATTATATGAACGAAAAGTCACTCCAACTTGAGCGATTCGGTAAAAACTCCATTTTTCGAGTGAAATTAGTTTACTCCAAAAAATTTAGATTTACACACTTTTAAGGATCAGAATAATAAAATTCTCCGGAATTAATTACGCTAAAAATGGGAATTTTTGTAAATATATATAAATTTAAAAGTAATGTTAAAAAAAACTGCACGATAAAATGACAACGTTTTCAATCATTGAATGTTCTCGGAGGCGATCGAAACGCGGAACGCTCCGAGCGGAAGTGACGTATTATTTGTTTCATTTCACGCTTGTGCACGCGGCGTCTCGAAAATAGCACGCAGCTCTTCGAGGGCGCGCACTCCATCATCTAAGTTTAGATTCAGTCAGCTGTTCAGACAGATCTCGAGAAGGACTACGAGGGCGTTCGAAGCCCTTCGATTCTTTGTAATCCGATCGTGTAAAGAAAAAAATACGACTTTTGGGAGTCCGGAGTTTCGACTTTATACTATCTCCCTCCGTCTTTCCGCGTCGTGTGGAAAGCATGGTGGCCCTTTTTCCTCGGTCCTTATTGTATTTTTACGGTTCCTTTGAAACATCGGTTGGAGGTTGCTTTCATCTTTCATCGCTACTCTGATTCTTGTTTTTCTTCATCATGATGCCTTTTACCTGTGCATTCGGTATAATTTTTTTGTAAAGTCTGAGATACGTTCGCTCATAATGTACATGGTATTAATGAATGCTCTTTGTAGATAAAAGATATTGATGTGTAAATGATATCGTAAATGTTATTTCTAGTAGAAATACAAGGGAACAAAATTTGAATAATTAGAAACGATATTGTAGCTATTTTGAAGAAAAAAATTGCACGTAACGAAGTTAAGTAACAAAGACTAAATGTCAGAATTGTTCAGACTTGATATCAATTAATCTTATTTTTTGTTTTTAAAAAAATAAATTTTTTTTATTACGAATTTTAGTTCTTGTCGTAACGTTAGGTGTGAAGTTGGGATTTTTAAAATGTTATTTTAATAGTGTTAATAGTCGGACATTTTTTTATAAACATAAAACTTCCACATTCTTTAAAAGGAAGCTAGAATTCTAATCAGAACTCTCGGTGCTAACTTCACACCCCCCCGAGATAGATTTATCGATTTAAAAAAATATTTATCCGTTTATATAAGTTAATCTCTTCGATGCTTGAAATTGCGTTGGAAGACATCGCATCCCGCATTACGAAGATTAGGATAAGCGATTTTCCTTGCGAGAAAGGAAGAGGCGTGATTGGTAGACAGATTTATCCTCGACGATCGTGTAATATGATTTAAGGGATCAGCTGCGAAAAGAGGCAACCTTTTCCTTTGTGCGGCGAGAAAGGCGGCAACTGATTCTTGGGAGTCCTACGAGAAACGCAAAAAGGGCAACGCCTCGTGGCGTAACCGTAAAGCGTAGGAGATCTGACCTGGTCTGTCTGTCCCAAAACCTCCTCGTTAAAACGATCCTTTCCGGGCTGGCAAGAGTCACGCTTCAAACGACGTTTAAAGGGCCTGAACAAACAATACTCGGCCTTAAACGGGTCCGGCTAGCTCGACCTTCTTTTTCGGTCCATCCGAGGTCCTATCTCTTTGAATAAAATCGGCGAACTACACTTCTCTTTAGTATTGTTCGAGATATACAGATTTCTTTTGCGTAATTTTTTCGCCATTTTCGTTCCATATGATTAACTTTTAAATGCCACAGTACGAGAACACAATTGGTTATATTAATCCAATTTGATTGCTTGTAATTTTCATTAAAATGAACATATTCAAACTAATTATTTTTTTTAATTGAATCGCTATACATTAAGGGACCTAACAGTACCAGGCAAATGTATGTATATCCTTATTGATAAAAAAGTTATAGTAATCATTGGGAAAGAAAGCCTGCTATATACAGGGTGTTTGATAATTAATGAAAAATCTTTTGCACAGGGGCAAAATGGACTAAACTGAAAAGAAAAGTCCTTTGCCATTTTACAATTTTCGTAATAGTTAACAAGATATTAATTACTAAAAATTGTCGAAAATTAGTCTTCAATAATTTTTTACTCAAATACTAGCAGCTTTACAGAAAACCTGCAAGAGACAAAAATTATTTACTATATTCTCATAGAGCTCTAAAAATTTTTTCAGAATTTTTTATCAACTTTTTAGTATTGCATTTTCTTATTTTTACCAACATGAGAAAATACGGTATTAAAAAATTCTAAAAAAATAAACAATTTTCGCCTCTTGCAGTTTTTCTGTAAAGTTGATAGTTTTTGAGTAAAAAATTATTGAAAACCAATTTTCGGCAATTTTTAGCAATTAATATCTTGTTAACT